>NW_027190693.1:0-25000 GCF_040958095.1 Procambarus clarkii
AGGTGGAAACTGAGTGCCCAAATGAGCCACAGAGATATAAGAAAAAACTTTTTTAGTGTCAGTGGTTGACAAATGGAATGCATTAGGCAGTAATGTGGAGAAGGCTGACTCCATACACAGTTTCAAGTGTAGATATGATAGAGCACAATAGGCTCAAGAACCTGTACACCTGTTGATTGACGGTTGAGAGGTGGGACCACAGAGCCAGAGCTCAACCCCCGCAAGAACAACTAGGTGAGTACACACACACACACACACACACACACACACGCACGCACACGCACGCACACACACACACACACACAAACAAACACACACACACACACATTAGGTAAGTACACACACACACACACACACACTCAAACACACAAACACACACACACACATACACACACACGTACACACACACACACACTCAAACACAACACACACACACACACACACACACACACACACACACACACACACACACACGCACGCACACGCACGCACACACACACACACCACACACAAACACACACACACACACATTAGGTGAGTACACACACACACACACACACACACTCAAACACACAAACACACACACACACATACACACACACGCACACACACACACACACACACACACACACACACACACACACACACACACAGGAAGCAACCTGTAACAGCTGTTTAAATCCCAGGTACCTATTTACTGCTAGGTAAATGGGCAACAGGGTGAAACAAACTGCCCAGTTTCGTTTCTGCCATCACCGGAGGATCGAACACGGACGCTAGGATTACGAGTCGAGAGCGCTGTCTACTCAGCTGTCAGGCCCCGTAGTGCGTGTATTCGTCAAAACATAATTTGGAGAGGTTAAGGGAAAGGAATGATGCTTCCTGGGTTGGAGGGTTGGTGTGAGGTTAGTCACTTAGTGGCCTTGGACCTGTGGGGGAGGTCGGGTGGGCGGGGGGTTGCCAGTTATGAATTTAATGAATGAATTTGTTAAGATAGGGTATTTATGTAAAAGACGCTGGGAAGAGATAGTAACAAAAGTGTTCCTGACTGATGTGAGGTAGTGTGTGATTGACTTGTATGTTAGAAAAATTAATGCATACATGAAAATTACCTGTTCTTTGAAAATGTTTCTTTGTAAAATAAGTACAAGTTGTTTTGTAAACAAAATATGATTATTTTTCTTTAATAAACACACATGAGCACAAATGGTCCTCGGGAGTCCGAGAGATTGAGAGCGAACTAAAATAGTAACAAAAAATGAGACAATGATGGGATACTATGTAATTCAAACATAAACTTGTTAACCATGTAAATTACAGTACCACTAAACACGCGTACACGTACATATGTCAATCAATTTACATAAATAAACATTCACTAATATGTTCCCTTAACAACGGACACAGATAATTACCGTACACGTGTCAGTCCAATTGCAGGTACACAAAGACACACATAGCTGCACTTGTCTGTCGCTCCTGACAATAGTAAACATGTAACAAAAAATGTGACAATGATGGGACACTATGTCATTCACACGTACACACGCTAACATTATAAATTACATTAACACTAAACACGCGTACATGTATATATGTCAATCAATTTACTAAAAAACATTCACTAATATGTTCCTTTTACAATTAACACACAGATAATTACCGTACACATGTCAGTCCAATTGCAGGTACACATAGACACACATAGCTGCACTTGTCTGTCGCTCCTGATAATAGTATACATAGGTATACACACAAAACAGTCCTTTATCAACTAATGTGTGTGTGTGTGGTGTTTGTGGTGTGTATTTACTCCTTGTATTTATTATTTGTGTCTACAAAATTGAGTTATTAGCTCTTGGACCCCGCCTCTCAAACAAATGTATTTTTCATTTTTTATATCTACTACATTTATTTTTCACTAACATACAAACACACACAGGTACAGGTACACAAAGAATGACAAAGAGGCGTGTGAAGAACTCAACAAAAGGTTCCAGGAGGTCTTTACAATAGAACACGGAGAAGTCACGGCGCTAGGATAGGTGGCAGCAAACCAGGTGACCTTGGAAAGGTTCGAAATTACAAGAGATGAGGTCAAGAAGCACCTATTGGAGCTGGATGTGAGAAAAGCTGTTGGCCGGATGGAATCTCACCATGGGTATTGAAAGGAGTGTGCAGGAGCACTTTGCTTGCCACTCTCCATAGTGTATAGTAGGTCATTGGAAATGGGAGACCTACCGGAAATATGGAAGACTGCTAATGTAGTACCAATACTTAAAAAGGGTGACAGACAAGAGGCACTGAACTACAGGCCAGTGTCCTTAACTTGTATACCATGCAAGGTGATGGAGAAGATTGTGAGAAAAAACCTAGTAACACATCTGGAGAGAAGAGACTTCGTTACAACCCATCAACATGTGTTCAGGGAGGGTAAATCTTGCCTTACAGGCTTGATAGAATTCTACGATCAGGTGACAAAGATAAGGCAAGAAAGAGAAGAATGGGCGGACTGCGTTTTTTGGACTGTCGGAAAGCCTTTGACACAGTACCCCATAAAAGGTTGATGCATAAGCTGGAGAAACAGGCAGGAGTAACTAGTAGGGCGCTCCAGTGGATAAGGGAGTACCTAAGCAATAAGAAGCAGAGAGTTATAGTGAGGGTTGAGACCTCAGAATGGCGTGAAGGCACCAGTGGAGTCCCACAGGGCTCTGTGCTTGGACCTATGCTGTTTCTGATATACGTAAATGATCTCCCAGAGGGCATAAAACTCATTCCTCTCAATGTTTGCTGACGACGCCAAAATTATGAGAAGGATTAGGACAGAGGAGGACAGCTTGAGGCTTCAAGAAGACCTGGACAAGCTGCAGGAATGGTCGAACAAATGGCTGTTAGAGTTTAACCAAGCAAATGGAATGTAATGAAGATAGGGGTAGGAAGCAGGAGACCAGATACAAGGTATCACTTGGGAGATGAAATACTTCAAGAGTCAGAGAGAGAGAAAGAACTGGGGGTTGATATCACGCCAGACCTCTCCCCTGAAGCTCATATCAAAAGGATAACATCAGCAGCATATGCCAGGTTGGCTAAATAAGAACGGCCTTTAGAAACTTGTGTAAGGAATCTTTCAGAACATTATATACCACATATGTCAGACCAATCTTGGAGTATGCGGCTCCAGCATGGAGTCCATATCTAGTCAAGCATAAAACTAAACTGGAAAAAGTTCAAAGGTTTGCCACCAGACTAGTACCCGAGCAGAGAGGCATAAGCTACGAGGAGAGACTACGGGAATTGAACCTCACTTCGTTGGAAGACAGAAGAGTTAGGGGGGACATGATCAACACATTCAAGATTCTCAAGGGAATTGACAGGGTTGATAAAGAGAGGCTATTTAACACTAGGGGAGCCGGTCGGCCGAGCGGACAGCACGCGGGACTTGTGATCCTGTGGTCCTGGGTTCGATCCCAGGCGCTGGCGAGAAACAATGGGCAGAGTTTCTTTCACCCTATGCCCCTGTTACCTAGCAGTAAAATAGGTACCTGGGTGTTAGTCAGCTGTCACGGGCTGCTTCCTGGGGGTGAAGGCTTGGTCGAGGACCGGGCCACTGGGACACTAAAGCCCCGAAATCATCTCAAGATAACCTCAAGATAAGGGGCACACGCACTAGGGGACACAGGTGGAAACTGAGTGCCCAAATGAGCCACAGAGATATAAGAAAAAACTTTTTAGTGTCAGTGGTTGACAATGGAATGCATTAGGCAGTAATGTGGAGAAGGCTGACTCCATACACAGTTTCAAGTGTAGATATGATAGAGCACAATAGGCTCAAGAACCTGTACACCTGTTGATTGACGGTTGAGAGGTGGGACCACAGAGCCAGAGCTCAACCCCCGCAAGAACAACTAGGTGAGTACACACACACACACACACACACACACACACGCACGCACACGCACGCACACACACACACACACACAAACAAACACACCACACACACATTAGGTAAGTACACACACACACACACACACACACTCAAACACACAAACACACACACACACATACACACACACGTACACACACACACACACATCACTCAAACACAAACACACACACACACACATACACACACACACACACACACACACACACACACACACACACGCACGCACACGCACGCACACACACACACACACACACACACAAACACACACCACACACATTAGGTGAGTACACCACACACACACACACAAACTCAAAACACACAAACACACACACACCACATACACACAAGCACGTCAGCACACACACACCACACACACACACAACACACACAACACACACACGAACGAGCAGAGGTGAGAGTGTGATAGGGGGGGGACATGATAGGAACCGTATAGAGATACTCAGAAGGAATTGACAGAGTGGAACATAGACGAAATGTTCCACACGGAATAGTAACGAAACGAGAGGACATGGGATGGAAGCTTGAAACTGCAGATGAAGTCACAGAGATGTAAGAGAAGTTTTCTTTTAGCGTGAGAAGTAGTGGGGAAATAGGAATGCACTTCAGGAACAGGTTGTGGTAAGCAAATACCTATTCATAATTTTGAAAACCAGGTATGATAGGGAAATGGGACAGGAGTCATTGCTAGTAAACAACCGATGCTCGAAAGGCGGGATCCAAGAGTCAATGCTCGATCACATGGCCAAGCACATATGAGGTGAGTACACACACACACACACCACACACACACACACAACACCACACAGCACACAGGAAGCAACCTGTAACAGCTGGTTAAATCCCAGGTACCTAATTATCTGCTAGGTAAATTGGGCAACAGGGTGAAACAAACTGCCCAGTTTCGTTTCTGCCACTCACCGGAGTGAAATCGAACACGGACGCTAGGATTACGAGTCCGAGAAGCGCTGTCTACTCAGCTGTCAGGCCCAGTAGTGCGTGGTATTCGTCAAAAACATAATTTTGGAGAGGTTAAGGGAAAGGACTGATGCTTCCTGGGTTGGAGGGTTTGGTGTGAGTCTAGTCACTTAGTGGCCTTGGACCTGTGGGGGATGGTCGGGTGGGCGGGGGTTGCCAGTTAATGAATTTAATGAATGAATTTGTTAAGATAGGGTATTTATGTAAAAGACGCTGGGAAGAGATAGTAACAAAAGTGTTCCTGACTGATGTGAGGTAGTGTGTGATTGACTTGTATGTTAGAAAAATTAATGCATACATGAAAATTACCTGTTCTTTGAAAATGTTTCTTTGTAAAATAAGTACAAGTTGTTTTGTAAACAAAATATGATTATTTTTCTTTAATAAACACACATGAGCACAAATGGTCCTCGGGAGTCCGAGAGATTGAGAGCGAACTAAAAATAGTAACAAAAAATGAGACAATGATGGGATACTATGTAATTCAAACATAAACTTGTTAACCATGTAAATTACAGTACCACTAAACACGCGTACACGTACATATGTCAATCAATTTACATAAATACACATTCACTAATATGTTCCCTTAACAACGGACACAGATAATTACCGTACACGTGTCAGTCCAATTGCAGGTACACAAAGACACACATAGCTGCACTTGTCTGTCGCTCCTGACAATAGTAAACATGTAACAAAAAATGTGACAATGATGGGACACTATGTCATTCACACGTACACACGCTAACATTATAAATTACATTAACACTAAACACGCGTACATGTATATATGTCAATCAATTTACTTAAAAAAACATTCACTAATATGTTCCTTTTACAATTAACACACAGATAATTACCGTACACATGTCAGTCCAATTGCAGGTACACATAGACACACATAGCTGCACTTGTCTGTCGCTCCTGATAATAGTATACATAGGTATACACACAAAACAGTCCTTTATCAACTAATGTGTGTGTGTGTGTGTTTGTGTGTGTATTTACTCCTTGTATTTATTATTTGTGTCTACAAAATTGAGTTATTAGCTCTTGGACCCCGCCTCTCAAACAAATGTATTTTTCATTTTTTATATCTACTACATTTATTTTTCACTAACATACAAACACACACAGGTACAGGTACACAAAGAATGACAAAGAGGCGTGTGAAGAACTCAACAAAAGGTTCCAGGAGGTCTTTACAATAGAACACGGAGAAGTCACGGCGCTAGGAGAGGTGGCAGCAAACCAGGTGACCTTGGAAAGGTTCGAAATTACAAGAGATGAGGTCAAGAAGCACCTATTGGAGCTGGATGTGAGAAAAGCTGTTGGGCCGGATGGAATCTCACCATGGGTATTGAAAGAGTGTGCAGGAGCACTTTGCTTGCCACTCTCCATAGTGTATAGTAGGTCATTGGAAATGGGAGACCTACCGGAAATATGGAAGACTGCTAATGTAGTACCAATACTTAAAAAGGGTGACAGACAAGAGGCACTGAACTACAGGCCAGTGTCCTTAACTTGTATACCATGCAAGGTGATGGAGAAGATTGTGAGAAAAAACCTAGTAACACATCTGGAGAGAAGAGACTTCGTTACAACCCATCAACATGTGTTCAGGGAGGGTAAATCTTGCCTTACAGGCTTGATAGAATTCTACGATCAGGTGACAAAGATAAGGCAAGAAAGAGAAGAATGGGCGGACTGCGTTTTTTTGGACTGTCGGAAAGCCTTTGACACAGCACCCCATAAAAGGTTGATGCATAAGCTGGAGAAACAGGCAGGAGTAACTAGTAGGGCGCTCCAGTGGATAAGGGAGTACCTAAGCAATAAGAAGCAGAGAGTTATAGTGAGGGTTGAGACCTCAGAATGGCGTGAAGGCACCAGTGGAGTCCCACAGGGCTCTGTGCTTGGACCTATGCTGTTTCTGATATACGTAAATGATCTCCCAGAGGGCATAAACTCATTCCTCTCAATGTTTGCTGACGACGCCAAAATTATGAGAAGGATTAGGACAGAGGAGGACAGCTTGAGGCTTCAAGAAGACCTGGACAAGCTGCAGGAATGGTCGAACAAATGGCTGTTAGAGTTTAACCCAAGCAAATGGAATGTAATGAAGATAGGGGTAGGAAGCAGGAGACCAGATACAAGGTATCACTTGGGAGATGAAATACTTCAAGAGTCAGAGAGAGAGAAAGACCTGGGGGTTGATATCACGCCAGACCTCTCCCCTGAACCTCATATCAAAAGGATAACATCAGCAGCATATGCCAGGTTGGCTAAATAAGAACGGCCTTTAGAAACTTGTGTAAGGAATCTTTCATAACATTATATACCACATATGTCAGACCAATCTTGGAGTATGCGGCTCCAGCATGGAGTCCATATCTAGTCAAGCATAAAACTAAACTGGAAAAAGTTCAAAGGTTTGCCACCAGACTAGTACCCGAGCAGAGAGGCATAAGCTACGAGGAGAGACTACGGGAATTGAACCTCACTTCGTTGGAAGACTGAAGAGTTAGGGGGGACATGATCAACACATTCAAGATTCTCAAGGGAATTGACAGGGTTGATAAAGAGAGGCTATTTAACAATAGGGGAGCCGGTCGGCCGAGCGGACAGCACGCGGGAATTGTGATCCTGTGGTCCTGGGTTCGATCCCAGGCGCCGGCGAGAAACAATGGGCAGAGTTTCTTTCACCCTATGCCCCTGTTACCTAGCAGTAAAATAGGTACCTGGGTGTTAGTCAGCTGTCACGGGCTGCTTCCTGGGGGTGAAGGCTTGGTCGAGGACCGGGCCACTGGGACACTAAAGCCCCGAAATCATCTCAAGATAACCTCAAGATAAGGGGCACACGCACTAGGGGACACAGGTGGAAACTGAGTGCCCAAATGAGCCACAGAGATATAAGAAAAAACTTTTTTAGTGTCAGTGGTTGACAAATGGAATGCATTAGGCAGTAATGTGGAGAAGGCTGACTCCATACACAGTTTCAAGTGTAGATATGATAGAGCACAATAGGCTCAAGAACCTGTACACCTGTTGATTGACGGTTGAGAGGTGGGACCACAGAGCCAGAGCTCAACCCCCGCAAGAACAACTAGGTGAGTACACACACACACACACACACACACACACACGCACGCACACGCACGCACACACACACACACACACAAACAAACACACACACACACATTAGGTAAGTACACACACACACACACACACACACACTCAAACACACAAACACACACACACACATACACACACACGTACACACACACACACACACACTCAAACACAAACACACACACACACATACACACACACACACACACACACACACACACACACACACACACACACACACACGCACGCACACGCACGCACACACACACACACACACACACACAAACACACACCCACACACATTAGGTGAGTACACACACACACACACACACACTCAAACACACAAACACACACACACACATACACACACACGCGCACACACACACACACACACACACACACACACACACACACACACACACACACACAAGAAAGAAGAAGGGAGAGGGGGGACATGATAGGAACGTATAAGATACTCAGAGGAATTGACAGAGTGGACATAGACGAAATGTTCACACGGAATAGTAACAGAACGAGAGGACATGGATGGAAGCTTGAAACTCAGATGAGTCACAGAGATGTAAGGAAGTTTTCTTTTAGCGTGAGAGTTGTGGGGAAATGGAATGCACTTCAGGAACAGGTTGTGGAAGCAAATACTATTCATAATTTTAAAACCAGGTATGATAGGGAAATGGGACAGGAGTCATTGCTGTAAACAACCGATGCTCGAAAGGCGGGATCCAAGAGTCAATGCTCGATCCTGCAAGCACATATAGGTGAGTACACACACACACACACACAGGAAGCAACCTGTAACAGCTGTTTAAATCCCAGGTACCTATTTACTGCTAGGTAAATTGGGCAACAGGGTGAAACAAACTGCCCAGTTTCGTTTCTGCCATCACCGGAGGATCGAACACGGACGCTAGGATTACGAGTCGAGAGCGCTGTCTACTCAGCTGTCAGGCCCCGTAGTGCGTGTATTCGTCAAAAACATAATTTTGGAGAGGTTAAGGGAAAGGAATGATGCTTCCTGGGTTGGAGGGTTGGTGTGAGGTTAGTCACTTAGTGGCCTTGGACCTGTGGGGGAGGTCGGGTGGGCGGGGGGTTGCCAGTTATGAATTTAATGAATGAATTTGTTAAGATAGGGTATTTATGTAAAAGACGCTGGGAAGAGATAGTAACAAAAGTGTTCCTGACTGATGTGAGGTAGTGTGTGATTGACTTGTATGTTAGAAAAATTAATGCATACATGAAAATTACCTGTTCTTTGAAAATGTTTCTTTGTAAAATAAGTACAAGTTGTTTTGTAAACAAAATATGATTATTTTTCTTTAATAAACACACATGAGCACAAATGGTCCTCGGGAGTCCGAGAGATTGAGAGCGAACTAAAAATAGTAACAAAAAATGAGACAATGATGGGATACTATGTAATTCAAACATAAACTTGTTAACCATGTAAATTACAGTACCACTAAACACGCGTACACGTACATATGTCAATCAATTTACATAAATACACATTCACTAATATGTTCCCTTAACAACGGACACAGATAATTACCGTACACGTGTCAGTCCAATTGCAGGTACACAAAGACACACATAGCTGCACTTGTCTGTCGCTCCTGACAATAGTAAACATGTAACAAAAAATGTGACAATGATGGGACACTATGTCATTCACACGTACACACGCTAACATTATAAATTACATTAACACTAAACACGCGTACATGTATATATGTCAATCAATTTACTTAAAAAAACATTCACTAATATGTTCCTTTTACAATTAACACACAGATAATTACCGTACACATGTCAGTCCAATTGCAGGTACACATAGACACACATAGCTGCACTTGTCTGTCGCTCCTGATAATAGTATACATAGGTATACACACAAAACAGTCCTTTATCAACTAATGTGTGTGTGTGTGTGTTTGTGTGTGTATTTACTCCTTGTATTTATTATTTGTGTCTACAAAATTGAGTTATTAGCTCTTGGACCCCGCCTCTCAAACAAATGTATTTTTCATTTTTTATATCTACTACATTTATTTTTCACTAACATACAAACACACACAGGTACAGGTACACAAAGAATGACAAAGAGGCGTGTGAAGAACTCAACAAAAGGTTCCAGGAGGTCTTTACAATAGAACACGGAGAAGTCACGGCGCTAGGAGAGGTGGCAGCAAACCAGGTGACCTTGGAAAGGTTCGAAATTACAAGAGATGAGGTCAAGAAGCACCTATTGGAGCTGGATGTGAGAAAAGCTGTTGGGCCGGATGGAATCTCACCATGGGTATTGAAAGAGTGTGCAGGAGCACTTTGCTTGCCACTCTCCATAGTGTATAGTAGGTCATTGGAAATGGGAGACCTACCGGAAATATGGAAGACTGCTAATGTAGTACCAATACTTAAAAAGGGTGACAGACAAGAGGCACTGAACTACAGGCCAGTGTCCTTAACTTGTATACCATGCAAGGTGATGGAGAAGATTGTGAGAAAAAACCTAGTAACACATCTGGAGAGAAGAGACTTCGTTACAACCCATCAACATGTGTTCAGGGAGGGTAAATCTTGCCTTACAGGCTTGATAGAATTCTACGATCAGGTGACAAAGATAAGGCAAGAAAGAGAAGAATGGGCGGACTGCGTTTTTTTGGACTGTCGGAAAGCCTTTGACACAGCACCCCATAAAAGGTTGATGCATAAGCTGGAGAAACAGGCAGGAGTAACTAGTAGGGCGCTCCAGTGGATAAGGGAGTACCTAAGCAATAAGAAGCAGAGAGTTATAGTGAGGGTTGAGACCTCAGAATGGCGTGAAGGCACCAGTGGAGTCCCACAGGGCTCTGTGCTTGGACCTATGCTGTTTCTGATATACGTAAATGATCTCCCAGAGGGCATAAACTCATTCCTCTCAATGTTTGCTGACGACGCCAAAATTATGAGAAGGATTAGGACAGAGGAGGACAGCTTGAGGCTTCAAGAAGACCTGGACAAGCTGCAGGAATGGTCGAACAAATGGCTGTTAGAGTTTAACCCAAGCAAATGGAATGTAATGAAGATAGGGGTAGGAAGCAGGAGACCAGATACAAGGTATCACTTGGGAGATGAAATACTTCAAGAGTCAGAGAGAGAGAAAGACCTGGGGGTTGATATCACGCCAGACCTCTCCCCTGAAGCTCATATCAAAAGGATAACATCAGCAGCATATGCCAGGTTGGCTAAATAAGAACGGCCTTTAGAAACTTGTGTAAGGAATCTTTCAGAACATTATATACCACATATGTCAGACCAATCTTGGAGTATGCGGCTCCAGCATGGAGTCCATATCTAGTCAAGCATAAAACTAAACTGGAAAAAGTTCAAAGGTTTGCCACCAGACTAGTACCCGAGCAGAGAGGCATAAGCTACGAGGAGAGACTACGGGAATTGAACCTCACTTCGTTGGAAGACAGAAGAGTTAGGGGGGACATGATCAACACATTCAAGATTCTCAAGGGAATTGACAGGGTTGATAAAGAGAGGCTATTTAACACTAGGGGAGCCGGTCGGCCGAGCGGACAGCACGCGGGACTTGTGATCCTGTGGTCCTGGGTTCGATCCCAGGCGCCGGCGAGAAACAATGGGCAGAGTTTCTTTCACCCTATGCCCCTGTTACCTAGCAGTAAAATAGGTACCTGGGTGTTAGTCAGCTGTCACGGGCTGCTTCCTGGGGGTGAAGGCTTGGTCGAGGACCGGGCCACTGGGACACTAAAGCCCCGAAATCATCTCAAGATAACCTCAAGATAAGGGGCACACGCACTAGGGGACACAGGTGGAAACTGAGTGCCCAAATGAGCCACAGAGATATAAGAAAAAACTTTTTTAGTGTCAGTGGTTGACAAATGGAATGCATTAGGCAGTAATGTGGAGAAGGCTGACTCCATACACAGTTTCAAGTGTAGATATGATAGAGCACAATAGGCTCAAGAACCTGTACACCTGTTGATTGACGGTTGAGAGGTGGGACCACAGAGCCAGAGCTCAACCCCCGCAAGAACAACTAGGTGAGTACACACACACACACACACACACGCACGCACACGCACGCACACACACACACACACAAACAAACACACACACACACACACATTAGGTAAGTACACACACACACACACACACACACACTCAAACACACAAACACACACACACACATACACACACACGTACACACACACACACACACACTCAAACACAAACACACACACACATACACACACACACACACACACACACACACACACACACACACACACGCACGCACACGCACGCACACACACACACACACACACACACAAACACACACACACACACATTAGGTGAGTTCACACACACACACACACACACACTCAAACACACAAACACACACACACACATACACACACACGCACACACACACACACACACACACACACACACACACACACACACACACACACACACACACACACACACACACACACACACAGGAAGCAACCTGTAACAGCTGTTTAAATCCCAGGTACCTATTTACTGCTAGGTAAATGGGGCAACAGGGTGAAACAAACTGCCCAGTTTCGTTTCTGCCATCACCGGAGGATCGAACACGGACGCTAGGATTACGAGTCGAGAGCGCTGTCTACTCAGCTGTCAGGCCCCGTAGTGCGTGTATTCGTCAAAAACATAATTTTGGAGAGGTTAAGGGAAAGGAATGATGCTTCCTGGGTTGGAGGGTTGGTGTGAGGTTAGTCACTTAGTGGCCTTGGACCTGTGGGGGAGGTCGGGTGGGCGGGGGGTTGCCAGTTATGAATTTAATGAATGAATTTGTTAAGATAGGGTATTTATGTAAAAGACGCTGGGAAGAGATAGTAACAAAAGTGTTCCTGACTGATGTGAGGTAGTGTGTGATTGACTTGTATGTTAGAAAAATTAATGCATACATGAAAATTACCTGTTCTTTGAAAATGTTTCTTTGTAAAATAAGTACAAGTTGTTTTGTAAACAAAATATGATTATTTTTCTTTAATAAACACACATGAGCACAAATGGTCCTCGGGAGTCCGAGAGATTGAGAGCGAACTAAAAATAGTAACAAAAAATGAGACAATGATGGGATACTATGTAATTCAAACATAAACTTGTTAACCATGTAAATTACAGTACCACTAAACACGCGTACACGTACATATGTCAATCAATTTACATAAATACACATTCACTAATATGTTCCCTTAACAACGGACACAGATAATTACCGTACACGTGTCAGTCCAATTGCAGGTACACAAAGACACACATAGCTGCACTTGTCTGTCGCTCCTGACAATAGTAAACATGTAACAAAAAATGTGACAATGATGGGACACTATGTCATTCACACGTACACACGCTAACATTATAAATTACATTAACACTAAACACGCGTACATGTATATATGTCAATCAATTTACTTAAAAAAACATTCACTAATATGTTCCTTTTACAATTAACACACAGATAATTACCGTACACATGTCAGTCCAATTGCAGGTACACATAGACACACATAGCTGCACTTGTCTGTCGCTCCTGATAATAGTATACATAGGTATACACACAAAACAGTCCTTTATCAACTAATGTGTGTGTGTGTGTGTTTGTGTGTGTATTTACTCCTTGTATTTATTATTTGTGTCTACAAAATTGAGTTATTAGCTCTTGGACCCCGCCTCTCAAACAAATGTATTTTTCATTTTTTATATCTACTACATTTATTTTTCACTAACATACAAACACACTCAGGTACAGGTACACAAAGAATGACAAAGAGGCGTGTGAAGAACTCAACAAAAGGTTCCAGGAGGTCTTTACAATAGAACACGGAGAAGTCACGGCGCTAGGAGAGGTGGCAGCAAACCAGGTGACCTTGGAAAGGTTCGAAATTACAAGAGATGAGGTCAAGAAGCACCTATTGGAGCTGGATGTGAGAAAAGCTGTTGGGCCGGATGGAATCTCACCATGGGTATTGAAAGAGTGTGCAGGAGCACTTTGCTTGCCACTCTCCATAGTGTATAGTAGGTCATTGGAAATGGGAGACCTACCGGAAATATGGAAGACTGCTAATGTAGTACCAATACTTAAAAAGGGTGACAGACAAGAGGCACTGAACTACAGGCCAGTGTCCTTAACTTGTATACCATGCAAGGTGATGGAGAAGATTGTGAGAAAAAACCTAGTAACACATCTGGAGAGAAGAGACTTCGTTACAACCCATCAACATGTGTTCAGGGAGGGTAAATCTTGCCTTACAGGCTTGATAGAATTCTACGATCAGGTGACAAAGATAAGGCAAGAAAGAGAAGAATGGGCGGACTGCGTTTTTTTGGACTGTCGGAAAGCCTTTGACACAGCACCCCATAAAAGGTTGATGCATAAGCTGGAGAAACAGGCAGGAGTAACTAGTAGGGCGCTCCAGTGGATAAGGGAGTACCTAAGCAATAAGAAGCAGAGAGTTATAGTGAGGGTTGAGACCTCAGAATGGCGTGAAGGCACCAGTGGAGTCCCACAGGGCTCTGTGCTTGGACCTATGCTGTTTCTGATATACGTAAATGATCTCCCAGAGGGCATAAACTCATTCCTCTCAATGTTTGCTGACGACGCCAAAATTATGAGAAGGATTAGGACAGAGGAGGACAGCTTGAGGCTTCAAGAAGACCTGGACAAGCTGCAGGAATGGTCGAACAAATGGCTGTTAGAGTTTAACCCAAGCAAATGGAATGTAATGAAGATAGGGGTAGGAAGCAGGAGACCAGATACAAGGTATCACTTGGGAGATGAAATACTTCAAGAGTCAGAGAGAGAGAAAGACCTGGGGGTTGATATCACGCCAGACCTCTCCCCTGAAGCTCATATCAAAAGGATAACATCAGCAGCATATGCCAGGTTGGCTAAATAAGAACGGCCTTTAGAAACTTGTGTAAGGAATCTTTCAGAACATTATATACCACATATGTCAGACCAATCTTGGAGTATGCGGCTCCAGCATGGAGTCCATATCTAGTCAAGCATAAAACTAAACTGGAAAAAGTTCAAAGGTTTGCCACCAGACTAGTACCCGAGCAGAGAGGCATAAGCTACGAGGAGAGACTACGGGAATTGAACCTCACTTCGTTGGAAGACAGAAGAGTTAGGGGGGACATGATCAACACATTCAAGATTCTCAAGGGAATTGACAGGGTTGATAAAGAGAGGCTATTTAACACTAGGGGAGCCGGTCGGCCGAGCGGACAGCACGCGGGACTTGTGATCCTGTGGTCCTGGGTTCGATCCCAGGCGCCGGCGAGAAACAATGGGCAGAGTTTCTTTCACCCTATGCCCCTGTTACCTAGCAGTAAAATAGGTACCTGGGTGTTAGTCAGCTGTCACGGGCTGCTTCCTGGGGGTGAAGGCTTGGTCGAGGACCGGGCCACTGGGACACTAAAGCCCCGAAATCATCTCAAGATAACCTCAAGATAAGGGGCACACGCACTAGGGGACACAGGTGGAAACTGAGTGCCCAAATGAGCCACAGAGATATAAGAAAAAACTTTTTTAGTGTCAGTGGTTGACAAATGGAATGCATTAGGCAGTAATGTGGAGAAGGCTGACTCCATACACAGTTTCAAGTGTAGATATGATAGAGCACAATAGGCTCAAGAACCTGTACACCTGTTGATTGACGGTTGAGAGGTGGGACCACAGAGCCAGAGCTCAACCCCCGCAAGAACAACTAGGTGAGTACACACACACACACACACACACGCACGCACACGCACGCACACACACACACACACAAACAAACACACACACACACACACATTAGGTAAGTACACACACACACACACACACACACACTCAAACACACAAACACACACACACACATACACACACACGTACACACACACACACACACACTCAAACACAAACACACACACACATACACACACACACACACACACACACACACACACACACACACACACGCACGCACACGCACGCACACACACACACACACACACACACAAACACACACACACACACATTAGGTGAGTTCACACACACACACACACACACACTCAAACACACAAACACACACACACACATACACACACACGCACACACACACACACACACACACACACACACACACACACACACACACACACACACACACACACACACACACACACACACACAGGAAGCAACCTGTAACAGCTGTTTAAATCCCAGGTACCTATTTACTGCTAGGTAAATGGGGCAACAGGGTGAAACAAACTGCCCAGTTTCGTTTCTGCCATCACCGGAGGATCGAACACGGACGCTAGGATTACGAGTCGAGAGCGCTGTCTACTCAGCTGTCAGGCCCCGTAGTGCGTGTATTCGTCAAAAACATAATTTTGGAGAGGTTAAGGGAAAGGAATGATGCTTCCTGGGTTGGAGGGTTGGTGTGAGGTTAGTCACTTAGTGGCCTTGGACCTGTGGGGGAGGTCGGGTGGGCGGGGGGTTGCCAGTTATGAATTTAATGAATGAATTTGTTAAGATAGGGTATTTATGTAAAAGACGCTGGGAAGAGATAGTAACAAAAGTGTTCCTGACTGATGTGAGGTAGTGTGTGATTGACTTGTATGTTAGAAAAATTAATGCATACATGAAAATTACCTGTTCTTTGAAAATGTTTCTTTGTAAAATAAGTACAAGTTGTTTTGTAAACAAAATATGATTATTTTTCTTTAATAAACACACATGAGCACAAATGGTCCTCGGGAGTCCGAGAGATTGAGAGCGAACTAAAAATAGTAACAAAAAATGAGACAATGATGGGATACTATGTAATTCAAACATAAACTTGTTAACCATGTAAATTACAGTACCACTAAACACGCGTACACGTACATATGTCAATCAATTTACATAAATACACATTCACTAATATGTTCCCTTAACAACGGACACAGATAATTACCGTACACGTGTCAGTCCAATTGCAGGTACACAAAGACACACATAGCTGCACTTGTCTGTCGCTCCTGACAATAGTAAACATGTAACAAAAAATGTGACAATGATGGGACACTATGTCATTCACACGTACACACGCTAACATTATAAATTACATTAACACTAAACACGCGTACATGTATATATGTCAATCAATTTACTTAAAAAAACATTCACTAATATGTTCCTTTTACAATTAACACACAGATAATTACCGTACACATGTCAGTCCAATTGCAGGTACACATAGACACACATAGCTGCACTTGTCTGTCGCTCCTGATAATAGTATACATAGGTATACACACAAAACAGTCCTTTATCAACTAATGTGTGTGTGTGTGTGTTTGTGTGTGTATTTACTCCTTGTATTTATTATTTGTGTCTACAAAATTGAGTTATTAGCTCTTGGACCCCGCCTCTCAAACAAATGTATTTTTCATTTTTTATATCTACTACATTTATTTTTCACTAACATACAAACACACACAGGTACAGGTACACAAAGAATGACAAAGAGGCGTGTGAAGAACTCAACAAAAGGTTCCAGGAGGTCTTTACAATAGAACACGGAGAAGTCACGGCGCTAGGAGAGGTGGCAGCAAACCAGGTGACCTTGGAAAGGTTCGAAATTACAAGAGATGAGGTCAAGAAGCACCTATTGGAGCTGGATGTGAGAAAAGCTGTTGGGCCGGATGGAATCTCACCATGGGTATTGAAAGAGTGTGCAGGAGCACTTTGCTTGCCACTCTCCATAGTGTATAGTAGGTCATTGGAAATGGGAGACCTACCGGAAATATGGAAGACTGCTAATGTAGTACCAATACTTAAAAAGGGTGACAGACAAGAGGCACTGAACTACAGGCCAGTGTCCTTAACTTGTATACCATGCAAGGTGATGGAGAAGATTGTGAGAAAAAACCTAGTAACACATCTGGAGAGAAGAGACTTCGTTACAACCCATCAACATGTGTTCAGGGAGGGTAAATCTTGCCTTACAGGCTTGATAGAATTCTACGATCAGGTGACAAAGATAAGGCAAGAAAGAGAAGAATGGGCGGACTGCGTTTTTTTGGACTGTCGGAAAGCCTTTGACACAGCACCCCATAAAAGGTTGATGCATAAGCTGGAGAAACAGGCAGGAGTAACTAGTAGGGCGCTCCAGTGGATAAGGGAGTACCTAAGCAATAAGAAGCAGAGAGTTATAGTGAGGGTTGAGACCTCAGAATGGCGTGAAGGCACCAGTGGAGTCCCACAGGGCTCTGTGCTTGGACCTATGCTGTTTCTGATTTACGTAAATGATCTCCCAGAGGGCATAATCTCATTCCTCTCAATGTTTGCTGACGACGCCAAAATTATGAGAAGGATTAGGACAGAGGAGGACAGCTTGAGGCTTCAAGAAGACCTGGACAAGCTGCAGGAATGGTCGAACAAATGGCTGTTAGAGTTTAACCCAAGCAAATGGAATGTAATGAAGATAGGGGTAGGAAGCAGGAGACCAGATACAAGGTATCACTTGGGAGATGAAATACTTCAAGAGTCAGAGAGAGAGAAAGACCTGGGGGTTGATATCACGCCAGACCTCTCCCCTGAAGCTCATATCAAAAGGATAACATCAGCAGCATATGCCAGGTTGGCTAAATAAGAACGGCCTTTAGAAACTTGTGTAAGGAATCTTTCAGAACATTATATACCACATATGTCAGACCAATCTTGGAGTATGCGGCTCCAGCATGGAGTCCATATCTAGTCAAGCATAAAACTAAACTGGAAAAAGTTCAAAGGTTTGCCACCAGACTAGTACCCGAGCAGAGAGGCATAAGCTACGAGGAGAGACTACGGGAATTGAACCTCACTTCGTTGGAAGACAGAAGAGTTAGGGGGGACATGATCAACACATTCAAGATTCTCAAGGGAATTGACAGGGTTGATAAAGAGAGGCTATTTAACACTAGGGGAGCCGGTCGGCCGAGCGGACAGCACGCGGGACTTGTGATCCTGTGGTCCTGGGTTCGATCCCAGGCGCCGGCGAGAAACAATGGGCAGAGTTTCTTTCACCCTATGCCCCTGTTACCTAGCAGTAAAATAGGTACCTGGGTGTTAGTCAGCTGTCACGGGCTGCTTCCTGGGGGTGAAGGCTTGGTCGAGGACCGGGCCACTGGGACACTAAAGCCCCGAAATCATCTCAAGATAACCTCAAGATAAGGGGCACACGCACTAGGGGACACAGGTGGAAACTGAGTGCCCAAATGAGCCACAGAGATATAAGAAAAAACTTTTTTAGTGTCAGTGGTTGACAAATGGAATGCATTAGGCAGTAATGTGGAGAAGGCTGACTCCATACACAGTTTCAAGTGTAGATATGATAGAGCACAATAGGCTCAAGAACCTGTACACCTGTTGATTGACGGTTGAGAGGTGGGACCACAGAGCCAGAGCTCAACCCCCGCAAGAACAACTAGGTGAGTACACACACACACACACACACACACACGCACGCACGCACACGCACGCACACACACACACACACAAACAAACACACACACACACACATTAGGTAAGTACACACACACACACACACACACACACTCAAACACACAAACACACACACACACATACACACACACGTACACACACACACACACACACTCAAACACAAACACACACACACACATACACACACACACACACACACACACACACACACACACACACACACGCACGCACACGCACGCACACACACACACACACACACACACAAACACACACACACACACATTAGGTGAGTACACACACACACACACACACACACTCAAACACACAAACACACACACACACATACACACACACGCACACACACACACACACACACACACACACACACACACACACACACACACACACACACACACACACACACACACACAGGAAGCAACCTGTAACAGCTGTTTAAATCCCAGGTACCTATTTACTGCTAGGTAAATGGGGCAACAGGGTGAAACAAACTGCCCAGTTTCGTTTCTGCCATCACCGGAGGATCGAACACGGACGCTAGGATTACGAGTCGAGAGCGCTGTCTACTCAGCTGTCAGGCCCCGTAGTGCGTGTATTCGTCAAAAACATAATTTTGGAGAGGTTAAGGGAAAGGAATGATGCTTCCTGGGTTGGAGGGTTGGTGTGAGGTTAGTCACTTAGTGGCCTTGGACCTGTGGGGGAGGTCGGGTGGGCGGGGGGTTGCCAGTTATGAATTTAATGAATGAATTTGTTAAGATAGGGTATTTATGTAAAAGACGCTGGGAAGAGATAGTAACAAAAGTGTTCCTGACTGATGTGAGGTAGTGTGTGATTGACTTGTATGTTAGAAAAATTAATGCATACATGAAAATTACCTGTTCTTTGAAAATGTTTCTTTGTAAAATAAGTACAAGTTGTTTTGTAAACAAAATATGATTATTTTTCTTTAATAAACACACATGAGCACAAATGGTCCTCGGGAGTCCGAGAGATTGAGAGCGAACTAAAAATAGTAACAAAAAATGAGACAATGATGGGATACTATGTAATTCAAACATAAACTTGTTAACCATGTAAATTACAGTACCACTAAACACGCGTACACGTACATATGTCAATCAATTTACATAAATAAACATTCACTAATATGTTCCCTTAACAACGGACACAGATAATTACCGTACACATGTCAGTCCAATTGCAGGTACACATAGACACACATAGCTGCACTTGTCTGTCGCTCCTGATAATAGTATACATAGGTATACACACAAAACAGTCCTTTATCAACTAATGTGTGTGTGTGTGTGTTTGTGTGTGTATTTACTCCTTGTATTTATTATTTGTGTCTACAAAATTGAGTTATTAGCTCTTGGACCCCGCCTCTCAAACAAATGTATTTTTCATTTTTTATATCTACTACATTTATTTTTCACTAACATACAAACACACACAGGTACAGGTACACAAAGAATGACAAAGAGGCGTGTGAAGAACTCAACAAAAGGTTCCAGGAGGTCTTTACAATAGAACACGGAGAAGTCACGGCGCTAGGAGAGGTGGCAGCAAACCAGGTGACCTTGGAAAGGTTCGAAATTACAAGAGATGAGGTCAAGAAGCACCTATTGGAGCTGGATGTGAGAAAAGCTGTTGGGCCGGATGGAATCTCACCATGGGTATTGAAAGAGTGTGCAGGAGCACTTTGCTTGCCACTCTCCATAGTGTATAGTAGGTCATTGGAAATGGGAGACCTACCGGAAATATGGAAGACTGATAATGTAGTACCAATACTTAAAAAGGGTGACAGACAAGAGGCACTGAACTACAGGAAAGTGTCCTTAACTTGTATACCATGCAAGGTGATGGAGAAGATTGTGAGAAAAAACCTAGTAACACATCTGGAGAGAAGAGACTTCGTTACAACCCATCAACATGTGTTCAGGGAGGGTAAATCTTGCCTTACAGGCTTGATAGAATTCTACGATCAGGTGACAAAGATAAGGCAAGAAAGAGAAGAATGGGCGGACTGCGTTTTTTTGGACTGTCGGAAAGCCTTTGACACAGCACCCCATAAAAGGTTGATGCATAAGCTGGAGAAACAGGCAGGAGTAACTAGTAGGGCGCTCCAGTGGATAAGGGAGTACCTAAGCAATAAGAAGCAGAGAGTTATAGTGAGGGTTGAGACCTCAGAATGGCGTGAAGGCACCAGTGGAGTCCCACAGGGCTCTGTGCTTGGACCTATGCTGTTTCTGATATACGTAAATGATCTCCCAGAGGGCATAAACTCATTCCTCTCAATGTTTGCTGACGACGCCAAAATTATGAGAAGGATTAGGACAGAGGAGGACAGCTTGAGGCTTCAAGAAGACCTGGACAAGCTGCAGGAATGGTCGAACAAATGGCTGTTAGAGTTTAACCCAAGCAAATGGAATGTAATGAAGATAGGGGTAGGAAGCAGGAGACCAGATACAAGGTATCACTTGGGAGATGAAATACTTCAAGAGTCAGAGAGAGAGAAAGACCTGGGGGTTGATATCACGCCAGACCTCTCCCCTGAAGCTCATATCAAAAGGATAACATCAGCAGCATATGCCAGGTTGGCTAAATAAGAACGGCCTTTAGAAACTTGTGTAAGGAATCTTTCAGAACATTATATACCACATATGTCAGACCAATCTTGGAGTATGCGGCTCCAGCATGGAGTCCATATCTAGTCAAGCATAAAACTAAACTGGAAAAAGTTCAAAGGTTTGCCACCAGACTAGTACCCGAGCAGAGAGGCATAAGCTACGAGGAGAGACTACGGGAATTGAACCTCACTTCGTTGGAAGACAGAAGAGTTAGGGGGGACATGATCAACACATTCAAGATTCTCAAGGGAATTGACAGGGTTGATAAAGAGAGGCTATTTAACACTAGGGGAGCCGGTCGGCCGAGCGGACAGCACGCGGGACTTGTGATCCTGTGGTCCTGGGTTCGATCCCAGGCGCCGGCGAGAAACAATGGGCAGAGTTTCTTTCACCCTATGCCCCTGTTACCTAGCAGTAAAATAGGTACCTGGGTGTTAGTCAGCTGTCACGGGCTGCTTCCTGGGGGTGAAGGCTTGGTCGAGGACCGGGCCACTGGGACACTAAAGCCCCGAAAACATCTCAAGATAACCTCAAGATAAGGGGCACACGCACTAGGGGACACAGGTGGAAACTGAGTGCCCAAATGAGCCACAGAGATATAAGAAAAAACTTTTTTAGTGTCAGTGGTTGACAAATGGAATGCATTAGGCAGTAATGTGGAGAAGGCTGACTCCATACACAGTTTCAAGTGTAGATATGATAGAGCACAATAGGCTCAAGAACCTGTACACCTGTTGATTGACGGTTGAGAGGTGGGACCACAGAGCCAGAGCTCAACCCCCGCAAGAACAACTAGGTGAGTACACACACACACACACACACACACACACGCACGCACACGCACGCACACACACACACACACAAACAAACACACACACACACACATTAGGTAAGTACACACACACACACACACACACACACTCAAACACACAAACACACACACACACATACACACACACGTACACACACACACACACACACTCAAACACAAACACACACACACACATACACACACACACACACACACACACACACACACACACACACACACACACGCACGCACACGCACGCACACACACACACACACACACACACAAACACACACACACACACATTAGGTGAGTACACACACACACACACACACACACTCAAACACACAAACACACACACACACATACACACACACGCACACACACACACACACACACACACACACACACACACACACACACACACACACACACACACACACACACACACACACACACACACAGGAAGCAACCTGTAACAGCTGTTTAAATCCCAGGTACCTATTTACTGCTAGGTAAATGGGGCAACAGGGTGAAACAAACTGCCCAGTTTCGTTTCTGCCATCACCGGAGGATCGAACACGGACGCTAGGATTACGAGTCGAGAGCGCTGTCTACTCAGCTGTCAGGCCCCGTAGTGCGTGTATTCGTCAAAAACATAATTTTGGAGAGGTTAAGGGAAAGGAATGATGCTTCCTGGGTTGGAGGGTTGGTGTGAGGTTAGTCACTTAGTGGCCTTGGACCTGTGGGGGAGGTCGGGTGGGCGGGGGGTTGCCAGTTATGAATTTAATGAATGAATTTGTTAAGATAGGGTATTTATGTAAAAGACGCTGGGAAGAGATAGTAACAAAAGTGTTCCTGACTGATGTGAGGTAGTGTGTGATTGACTTGTATGTTAGAAAAATTAATGCATACATGAAAATTACCTGTTCTTTGAAAATGTTTCTTTGTAAAATAAGTACAAGTTGTTTTGTAAACAAAATATGATTATTTTTCTTTAATAAACACACATGAGCACAAATGGTCCTCGGGAGTCCGAGAGATTGAGAGCGAACTAAAAATAGTAACAAAAAATGAGACAATGATGGGATACTATGTAATTCAAACATAAACTTGTTAACCATGTAAATTACAGTACCACTAAACACGCGTACACGTACATATGTCAATCAATTTACATAAATAAACATTCACTAATATGTTCCCTTAACAACGGACACAGATAATTACCGTACACATGTCAGTCCAATTGCAGGTACACATAGACACACATAGCTGCACTTGTCTGTCGCTCCTGATAATAGTATACATAGGTATACACACAAAACAGTCCTTTATCAACTAATGTGTGTGTGTGTGTGTTTGTGTGTGTATTTACTCCTTGTATTTATTATTTGTGTCTACAAAATTGAGTTATTAGCTCTTGGACCCCGCCTCTCAAACAAATGTATTTTTCATTTTTTATATCTACTACATTTATTTTTCACTAACATACAAACACACACAGGTACAGGTACACAAAGAATGACAAAGAGGCGTGTGAAGAACTCAACAAAAGGTTCCAGGAGGTCTTTACAATAGAACACGGAGAAGTCACGGCGCTAGGAGAGGTGGCAGCAAACCAGGTGACCTTGGAAAGGTTCGAAATTACAAGAGATGAGGTCAAGAAGCACCTATTGGAGCTGGATGTGAGAAAAGCTGTTGGGCCGGATGGAATCTCACCATGGGTATTGAAAGAGTGTGCAGGAGCACTTTGCTTGCCACTCTCCATAGTGTATAGTAGGTCATTGGAAATGGGAGACCTACCGGAAATATGGAAGACTGCTAATGTAGTACCAATACTTAAAAAGGGTGACAGACAAGAGGCACTGAACTACAGGCCAGTGTCCTTAACTTGTATACCATGCAAGGTCATGGAGAA
>NW_027190694.1:0-29322 GCF_040958095.1 Procambarus clarkii
CTCAAAATCGACCCAGTTTCACATACATAAATAATTTTTTATTAAAATTTGGGTCAATGGGATGTATTTTTGAATTAGGATATAAGTAGGTTTTAGCTAAATTATAATTATGTGGATTACATAGAGCTTTACATCCTTTATTAAAAACTGCTTTCTCAAAAGATGAAGTTTGCAATAAACTTTCAATATCCATTGAATTACTACAGTTCCAATATAACTGCTCATCTAGAATGGTAGCTAAAGGATGGGAAGCATCTTCTATAATATTTTTTTTTTCATTGTGTACTAAACTTTCATTACAAAATCTTCGTTTATATTTGTCTCTTATGAGAAAAATTCGATCTCCAAAATTTACAAGACTATATCGAAAACATCCAGTATTAATTTTATTATGTAAACGCATAAATTCTATAAAACTCTCACTTGTTTCTAATTTTGAAATTTGTTTTAGAATGGAACAGTATGGATAAATTTTAAACCACTCTTTAAATCTTGTCCAAATTATAATTGCCTGGATATTATTATATATATTATCATCATTAAATATTGTACATAGAGATTTTTCATCATATATTTCACAATCATTAAGACACGTAAGCAACATATTTACATCTTGTAAATAATTACAATAAATATAATATGGATATTTAGTCTGAATATGTATCCGGAACATTTCTCGTACTTTTGTTCCATATATAAATGTTAATTTTCTTAAAAAATAAAGGTCACCACAAAGAAGTGCTTCTATATTTGCTTTGAAATTTTGAATATTAGTTTTGTTAGAAAATGCTAAGAGATTTGGATCAATGATTTTTTGAATATTTTCATCTCCTTTAATAATAATATCATTAAAATCATCTAAAATCTTCTTTATAATAGCTGTATCATTTATATCTTGAATTTGTCCATATAATTTACCTATAGGAAGCAATAATAATTGATCTAAGGTATTAATAATTTTAGTTGATTCCTGTTTATTCATTTTTTATTTGAAATTACATTACTTTAAGTTTTACAATATACAATTTTTTCAGTAATATATACCATATCTTTTTCAAGAACTGATTTTGAATGGTTACGAAGAAATGGAATAAAATCAAAGAACTGGGCAGCATTTTCTTCGTTAACCAATTTTTCAAAATTCGAAGGTGTAGTAACATCACTGAAACCTAGTATTTGATGTTTTCTGTATGGAGACTGACTTATTAGTTGACGCATTTGTGAAACTGTCAGAAATACTTGACCAACAAATATACGATGGAGCTGTAAATCTTCAGACCTAATCCACATTGTATAATCCAAATTTGGAGTTAACATGTTACCTAGGGCAAAACTTCCCGATATATGGCTAATATCACCTAATTTTGTTTGAAATTCTTGATAATATCTGTTAACACCTGTATCACCCATGAGGTAATGTCCTAATACATACTGAGGCGAGCAAGATAAAAAATGTTTATCAAATTTTTCAATAATAGCTACATTACTTCCTAATTTAGATTTGTATTCTTTTACATATGTGATAAACTTATATAACTTTGAATCATAAACTAACGGAAATTCTTCCAAATCCCTATTTTTTTTATTTCCAATATTTTGGGGATTGTATAAATGTAACAAATGGGTATTGACATTTTGATGTTTCTGTGCCTCATGTAATTTTAAAATATCACACTTTGATAAACTGATCATTGTCTTATTTGATCTTATTATTTTTATATTTGAAATATGAAAGTGTTACCACCTCCTCCAGCCTTTGGGTCATCTAATCTCACCACCTCACAGTCGATATTAGGGAATCCAAAGAAGTTTTTAAAAATTACAAAACATGATGAAAATATAACTAAAATATTTGAAAAACTTTTCCAAGATAATGAATTGAAAATAAAGGAGGGTATTGAACATTTATCTACAACTATGATTCAAACTTCGTTGGAACACGTCCGTATTATTAGTCCACCTAGTACAGTGCAATGGGATATAGAGAGTGTGAGATGTGCTATGAATAAAAACAATTGTCCTACACATGAGAGAGAGAATGGAGAAAAAAAAGAGGGATTACAGTTAACTCCACGAGAAGCTCAAATGGTATTATCAGATATATCATCATGTAATGCTAATGATAATGATAATATATTTTATCAATTATTTTTAAAAAGTCTTACCTCTCCAGATTTACCATCGCGAAGAATAGTCACTAGACTAAATATTTAATTATACAAAAAATGTGTATGTATTATGATATTTTATTTTTCGTTATTCTTACTATTCTTAGTATTATTATTTGGTTTTATTTATTTATATATTTTTCACCAAATCAGATTGAAGTAAGTAAAAATCTGATACTAAACAATAAAAGAAAGACAATAGAAAAAGAATCTTTACCACTCATACCATACTCTATGGCTGTATATAAACATAATAATAAAAATACTAAAAATGAACGTGAAAATGTTTTTGTTCATATTATGCCTCAAAATTATCATTTTTTCGTAGAACAAGGCCAACTCATCTACCATCCTACTTCCCCCCCAAAGAATAATATATGTTGTACATTATCAGAATTTCCTGAAATAGCATATGTTTTTTCTGTGGAAGAGTCAACTACTTCTTTAACTATTCCCCAAAAAACCAAAATGTGTCGCCGACCTCTTGAGTATTTAAAAAGTAACATATATACACTAATGACATATCGTTTACAGACACACCATTTAAAAAATCCACTAAAACTTCTCCATCATCTCGCACTCACAGGACGTATAAAATTAATAAAAAATGATAACTAAAGGAGAAAATATTTATTTACTTTATTTACAAGATCCCCAAAGAAATCGACATTATCTTAAACGAAAACGAAAACGAAAAAGAAAAAAACGTAATAAGGATAAAAAAAGATCATCATTACAAATGTACAGTAAATTCCATGAATTATCTAACATCAATAATTGTTATGTTGATAATAAAAACTTGGTAGAAGCTGAAGTATATATTTTATGGAATTATGATCACATCACTATAAAAAATGAAGACCAGGAAGACTGTTATCTCCAACAGCAAAATCTTCCAGAAGCTTTAGCCATATATTCCAAATATGTCCGCTTTACTTGTCCAATTTGTTTAAATGAAAATAGCGATAAAGATCTTATAATATTACATTGTGGGCATGGTATATGTATTTCTTGTTACCAGATGGATAACTTTGACAAGTTATTTTGTGCCATATGTCGATGTAATAATCCACAAGTTTTAAAGGGTATTGGTTCCTCTCAATAATTGTTTAAATATTTCCAAGTGGCTGTATACTGAAAAGTTGGTATAGATATAGCTTTTACGAAATTGGGAAAGTTGTTGATTAAAAAATTTTCCTCTTTTAATATGATTTTTTAAAATACATACTACACTAATACTATTATCTTCGACTGATATAATAACATATGTTTTTCCAATTGATTTAATAAATAGTATAGCTACTAATAAAATTTCTCCAATTTCCTGAGAAACATTTATTTTTAAAATACCGTTACTGGTGATACTCAACATATTTGTATCACTTTTATTTAAATAGATTACAGATATTGTTTGTAATGAGGATAAATTTGGTTGTGTTACCGCATTCTGTTGAAATTTTAATCTACCCTCAGGTGCTACAGGGGGGGATGAGAATAAGAGAAAACATTCTTCTTCCAGATTGGGAACTTTTTTCCATAAATGAGGTATAATCTGAGTGTTTAGTACATTCATGAAGTTTGAATTCTTTATTAGTATTTCCTCGCTCGCAAATTTCATTAGTAATTGACGCATCCAATAAGAACTTGGCATCTTTAATGTAGACATTAATTGTGGCTGTTGAAAAACACTTGGGACAATATTTATACTCGATGGGAATATTAAGAATCCAACAGAAAAATCCTGAACATTGTAAACAATAGTAAATTTTTGTATTAGATATATCCAACATTATATTTTTTAAATAATACAAAAAATAATTACAATGAATAGTAATAACGGCTTACAACATGAAAATAACATACTTTTAGAATTAGATAATTTAATAATTGAACAATATATTGATGAAATTGATAAAATTTATAAAAATTATGAAAATTTTTGTTCAATATCTCGATTATATTCGTTATGTTCTAAAATTATGAATATATTTAATATAGCCTCTATATTTTTATCTATTTTATTACCATCACAAAATTATAGTTTAATTTTTAGTTTAGTCGGTATATCATTAAATAGCATGTTTAGTATTGATTTGCGTAAAGAAAAACTTCAACAAATTGTATCTGTATATTATCTCTATATTATTCCTGATTTAGAAAAGTTTATTTATGATAATATAAGCAAAGATATACGACAAATTCGGAATTTTCAACATGAGATAACTGCAGGGAACATTAATAACAAAATTAGTAATATTAACAATAATAATAATAATAATAATAATAATAATAATAATAATAATCCTAGTCTTTCTTGTTTAGATAAAATTGCTCAAATGAAAGAAATTATAACAAATAATTATACAAAATATATGGGTGAAATGTTTTCTGTGCCTGTAAGCTTAACTTATGTAAATTATACAAGTATTATATTGTGCTTCAGCACATATATATTCCTATTCATTACTATTCCTCTAATACACATATACTTACCCCCTCTAATATAAAATTTTTGGTAAATATATAAAAAAATGGATGAACATGTTATTGATCAAATATTTAGTAAATACCTAAACCAAAGTGATTTGGAATGTATAAAACAGGAATTCAATCGTCCTATTTTTAATCCACGTACGCAACGAGAAATTATAACATATGTCGAAAATGAAGATGAAGAAACCAATAAACAACAATCTTCTCCTCCTATATCCACACTACAAAGGCGCAAAAAACGTTTATTACTTAACCCATCTAGTTTGAAGAATTACAAGTGTACGTTTGAAAAATTTGGCCGTTTTAAGCTTCAGCAAGTCGGTCGGGAGGCACCGGTTACACCAGATTTGATAAATATATATAATGTATATTTAAACCGGGATGCCAATTTAAAATATATGACGCGTCTAACCAACGTTCGAACACTAAACAAGTACATCGTAGGTCCCATTCTTGGACAAGAAATGCGTCTTCCTCGTACATCTGTTAATTTACGCCGTAACAATAAGCCTATTTTAGATAGCCGTTTGATCGCTCAGACGGTTGCTAGAATATGGAATTTTTCTCAGTCTGAACATGCTTACAAAATTTTACTTATATACCATACAGGTCTTCGAGCCAAAGAAGCCAACAATGTAACTTATCGTAATGTTGTAGATGCATATTACCCAGCCACTCAGACTGTTGTTTTGCCAGTAGTATACAGTAAACACGGTAAGGATCGCAACATTCCCTTATTAAAAGGAGGGGCTTCCACTTTTTTTATTCAATACCTCATTCCCTATGCAAATAAGAAGATGTTACGATTAACTCTACTGAAATATCCTGGGACAAATATAGCTGATCATTTGGATAAACCTATTTTTGATTCTAGTTACCAGAGTACACATAAAGTTTTTAAAAGTTATCTTTGGAAAGTTGCTAAAGAAAGAAATCAGAAATTATCTCCTAATGAAGAATATAGTGTTCAAGAAGATTTAAAAGGGGCAGGTCTCCATTCACTCCGAGCTGATTTTGCTACACGTACTTTTAACAGTCTTTCAAGACAATTAGGTAAGAATCATATTTTACCTTTTAAAATTATTAGTGAAATTTTAGGACATTCAAACGTTAAGGAATTTTTAAAAAGTTATATTAATCAAGGTGAAATAATAATGGAAGGTGGAAATGAAGAAGATGAAGAATTTAGTGGTGAGGATGGCGTTGGTGAAGTTAACCAATTGCTTACAAATGATGAAAGTATTCACTGGGGTAGCAATGCACGAATGGCCCTACGACACCGTTATCGTCATATGAATGTAAATACAATCTCTAATTTGGAAGATCACACTTACCCATTGGCATCTAAAGAAGCTTCACCAACCATAAATAATAATTCTCTATCAATATCTAATAATAATAATAATAATAATATACTTACTAATACAATTACAAATAACCCTATTGATAATATTGGTACAACTATTACTATCGATACTGCTACGACTAATGCTGCAGTTAATAATATTAAGAATAATATTATTAATAATAGTAATAATGATGATAATAATAATAATAATAATCGAATCGTTTATATATAAATAAAAAAAATATGTAAATAAATAATTAAATATATATTATACTATATATAACATGCAATCTTCTAACATTTATAATATATATATATATAAAAAATGGACAATAATTGTTTATTGTTAGCTTTCAACTACATTCAAAAAACATCTTATGAACCAAATGATAGTTACTATAATCCCCGTCTTTATAAAAATCATATTCTTTATGAAGCTTCTGTTTTAGTAGTAAATATGTCTAATGGTTTTTGTAATGTAGATAAATCAGCTTTTCATTTCCCTCTTAAAAATATTTATACATCTCTACATTTAAAGGCAGATGAAGATGAAATGATTAGTGATGATGACGATGATGATTTGAATAAGTGCCTAGAATTGTTAGTAACCAAGTTTAATGTAAAATATGCTTGGGTTTATGGAATTAATCAAATCCTTTTTAAATTACCGGTATTGCAGTATCTTACTGTCTTTAATATAAGGAGTTCAACTATCTATAAATTTGGAGAAGAAATTAAATTAGATGAGTATTCCATACCAAAACCTATACAAGTTTATAATAAACGTAATAATTTTCCACCACCTTCACATAGTATAACTAATCTTTGTCAAATGCTCTCCAAAAATCTAATTAGAGGATATCAAGATTCTTTGAAGACTATTAATTTTTATGCAGATAGTAAAAAGAACCCAGATTGTAGACATTTACATTGTTCTTTACATTTCAAAGCCACCAAGAGCAATTCAACGTGTGCATGTTTATTAAATGAAATAAATCGCCTCATTCTCATGTTTTTATCCGCCAGTCAAGATCTATATTTAACCGAATACAAAGAATATCTTAAATGCAATCCAAATCACAATGAACGATTCTGTCAATTCATGGCTGGACGTGAAGTTGAATTCAAACTACAAACGCTACTACTCAGTATGATTTATCCCGAAAAATTTCATTGGGACTGTTATAGAAATGAAAATGGGATTTATGTGTCAGTAAAACTAATAGATTATCCAAGGAAAAATATAGATAAATATAAATTAATTAAATGGCAAACTAGTCAATTTTCTAAGCTTATTATGACGGAAAAATCAATCAACCATCGAGATTCTAATTTCATTCAAAATATTATGATATTTTTGGGGTTTGATGAAATATATAATGTACATTTATTACCTTAGTAAATAAAAATGGAATCTATTATTAATAGTAATTTATATTTACCTACATCATCTGATGATTACTCAAGAATACTATCTTCAGATTCAATATCGTCATTACCTTTATTTTCACAAATTTCTTTACAACCCGAACCCGAACCCATACTTGAACCTGAACCCATACTTGAACCTGAACCCATACTTGAACTTGAACCCGAACCCATACTTGAACCTGAACCCATACTTGAACTTGAACCAAGACCTAAACCTAAAATGGAACCAGAATCAAAACTAGAACAACAAAAACAACCAGAACTATCAGATTTGCCATCTCCTAGACCACATTTCCCCCAAAAAGATAGAGGTAGTTTATATAGTCATGTATTTGATTATAAAGTGAAAAAGAATAATAAAGAATTACGACGATATCTATTGAAAATATACATTCAACAAAAATGTTCTCCTAAAAACAATGATGATGAAATGTCTAAATTTATTTATGAATTTGGTAATCAAAATCTAGAGGATATGGACGATGAAGAATTGAAAAATATTATAAATATGATAACTTTGGTACAAAACATATTATCAGATCACTCTTATGTTAAAGACTTCTTTCAATTATTTAAAAATGTTTCTGAACAAATTAAAGACATTGCTCTCCAGAAATATCCTCAGTATTTATCGTCAATAAACCTAATTTTTAAGCAGATTATAATTAGTTTACAACGCATTGAAAATAACAAGAATGAACATGTTGACAAATTATTAATGCTTCTTTCATTAGACATGAAAGATATGAAACACTATCAACCAACTTCTTCTAGTACAATAATAATACATGCCTTGGTTCAAACTGGAATAAGTTTAATTATGTGTGGTATAATAGAATTTATTAATAATCGGGGTAAGGTTCAGGCAGAATACGATGCCAATCAATTCTTTAATTTAAAAGAACATGATGAAGAATTAATGGAAAATGTTGAAGACAATGATGATAATCCAATAAGAAAAAGATTCAAACCTTCTTCATAAAAAAAAATATTTAAACATCATATGTGTTCAAACATCAGGTACCTTAGAAAAATCTTACAATACATTATGCCTACTATACAGTCCATCTTGGATACATCAGTGACAATGAAACAGAAGTGAAGTGCATGTTGTATGATTATATAAAAGGAGTTGAATATCATCTGAGCCTTCAGTTTATTAGCAGTCAGGATGCCCTCCGCATCCTCTCCTTAAAGACAAACTGACATAATGGGAAATTACTTGGAGAAAGCTGAAACGAACCCCAAATCTAGTTTAGAAGAGGAAACAATGGATGGTAGGTAATAATACGAATATATAGATGTTTATATACATTTTTTACAATATACCTTTTTTTTTCTTATTTTAATATATATTTTTTTATTTTTTTTTATTTTTTAGAACAATCTACACAGCAGTTAATGTTGCCCCCCCTCCCGCCTGAAATGGCTATAATAGAGGAAGATGATGAACAAGAGACGAATGATTTTGGGATATTGGAAATGGAACTCTGTATTATTAAAGAGAAGAATGTCGAAGGTGAAGAGAAGACTCACATAGTGTTCCAGATGCCAGCTAAAGTACCAGATTTATTATTAACGGGAGCGGATCCAAAGAATAATGTGTCTCATCAAGCAAGTACCTACAATATTCTCATGGCAGATGTGTCAGGATCCATGTTCATTTACTGGAATGGTGTAATGACAGGGTGGAACGAATATGTGGCACCTCATTTGGTAGGGAGAACGAATCTGTTCGTGTTTGGCAGTAAAGTTGAATTAAAACGATCAGAAACAAACCTAATAAATAGTGATTTTGCTAATGGTCAAACAGATTTGACTGGTGCCCTACAAACTATTGTACATGAGGTTTACCAATGTAAGGAGAGGTATATCAAAGTGTTTCTTATTACTGACGGCCATCATAATACAACATTGATTCAGCCAAGTCATGTTATTGACAAAATGAATGAGGTTGAGAATAAGATTTGTGAGGTTTTTGTGTTAGGTGTGGGATGTGACTTTCCCGTTCAGTATAGTCTGGATATAAGGTCGCGTTTGCACAATGGTAGTACCAATATGCCTTCACTTTTCTGGGCGAAAACGTCAGATGAATTAGAGGAAGAGATGAAGAAAATTGGTGGATACATATCTGATGGAACTTCACCGATCCTGAAGTTGTCAGTGAAAGGTTTCTTACTGCCAGGGGGTATAGCCAAGGATAAATTCTACCTGAATGAGTGGGTATATTTTCCCTGTGAACAAGAACAAGTGAAACAACTTAGATTAATATATGGTAATAATGGATGTCACATTTCACCCCAGTTTCGTCGTATATCATTATTTGAGTTGAATGAAGTATTTCGACAATGGAATTCGGTTATTATTCAAATTAATAATAAGAAAGAACCAGTTCCTTCAGATGTATTACCTTTAATGGAAAGAATTTTGAAATCAATTCAAGCTAGTGAGGAACTCAGTAGTAGATCTATTCGAGATCGGTTAGAACAAAAAGAATTTAAAAAATATGAATTAGAGTTAAGATCCTTGCTTAATAAAATAAGAGTAATATTAACCACTGAAAAATTCCAAAATGAAAAAGATCTGGCTGAAACTATTCTGAGTACAACAGTAAGAGGTGGAAAATATGAAACTAAATGTCTTCAGATGAAAGGTCATTCAGATGAAGATTATAGAAATGATTGTAAAATGTTCATGGAGATTTATGAAGAACAAAAAAAGTTGATAATGCGCATTAAAAATGATCCAGATGATTATTGTCAAGTAACAATGAACTCCACTATATCTGACTTGCAAGATCGAGATTTCCCCACGATGTTGAATAGTAATAATAAATATGAGTTTTTAAAACTGTTTACGATCTCTGGCATTCCCGTATATACTCCACATAGTAACTCTGTAACAATCAATCCATGGTCATATAGTGTTAGAAGTATACTGAAATGGCCATATACTATCATGAGCCAGGTTGCCATAGAAAAGAGCAAAGTAGTGGAGTTGGTATCTGATAATAACTTTAATGCCATAATCCCGATCTTTTCTCAAGATGCTTCCCAAATTATGGCCCCATTAATGGGTACAAGACTCTATGCGATGTGTGCGACTTATGCAATCACAAAAAATCCATACATTATTGATTTTGACATTCACATGGCAGCTTTAGGAGTGACCTGGATGAGGATTCTGTTTGAAAACCCAACTCAGCCTAGGCCTGAGTTTGTGCGATTGCGTATTGCACACATAGAAGCAACAGCAACATCGGGGTATCTCCACCGACCAAGTTTTAAGAAATATTGGCAAGTGCTTATCAATGACACGGCCCAAGCACTCATGACAGAGAGTTTTGAAAGAAATTTGGGGGAAAAACCCATAAAATGTGAGTCACTAATTAAACCTATGTTTATACTTTACTTACATCAACGAAGTGATGAGACTCCTCTAGAGGATAAAGTTGTTATCAAAGTTGTGAGGATGATTCTCTTAGAATACATTGGTCGTTGCCTTTCTAAATATAAGAAACAGGAAAAGAATTCTACACCCTTCACTGATTTCTTTGCCAAAACACTTGTTGATGAAAAGCTTAAAGAAGAATGGGTGAAGAACTACATTGCGACCTCAGAAAACCTAACCCTTAAGGATTTTTATACCTTAGAAGAGGTTGAGAAGACAGCCAGAAAACATTTTAAAGACGAGGACATGCAAAATATTAAGGAAAAGTTAATTGAACAGATCCCCATAGCTGTGGATATGAAAAAGGTAGAGAAGCTACGGGATGTTTTTCTGGCTGGAGATATATCTTGGTTTTCATTGCGAATTTTTGCTAAAGAAGTTGGTCTAAAGGAAGACGTTATTGACAATATGTTTAATGAACACAACGTGTTTATTTATACTGCACATGCCCTACAGTATAGAGACTCTCGTGAACGGCTAACTTCAAATGTTAGTGATAACGTCCAAGCTTTAGTGACTCAGCGGGTTCACCAGGAGAATTGTCTCAATATTTACAAGGAGTTTGAAAATATAATTGTTCAACATAAAAAGGATTTGTGGTTGCAGGAATATTTATCAACACACAGAGAAATTGTGCGCCCCATGACAAGGTCACAAATCCTAATAGAGGCTTCTGGACGAGGAGTTCAGGTAACAAATGATACTTTTGAAGAAGTGTATAAGAAATACCGACCAAATGTAGGGCTGTTGGGTAATGCTTGTCAATGTCGAAATTGTCCTTTTTACCTGATACCCAGTAAAAGGTATAATCAACACTTACATTTAGCACGTCATTATTCTTCAAATTATCCTCATCATTTGCACTCGGCAGCCTATTTTTGCAGGCATGAAGACATAGCAGATGCTATCTTCTACCAAGAGTCTATTAGTAAGTCTCAATTAGATAATGCTTTCATTGAGGACCTTACATTTTTACTAAATATATATCAAGAAATGGCCCCCTACTGATGATTAATTATTTAATAATTCATCCAGGGCCACCCGATGTGGGTGGGTCCAACTCAATTGTTATTATTGCTGTGACCACCTCTGTTGATTTTCCCCTACCTAAGCTTTATTAATTAAACTTGGCTCGTAGTAGTATCTATCATTCATGCCCTATTGTACTCACTACACAATTTTATGATATTAAATTGGGTGGTACTGTTTTTTTTATAATATAATTATTGTATTTATGTATGTAGTTAGAAAAATATATTTATTGGAATGGTTGATTTCCTTTATTTTCCCAGAGCATCTTCACACAAATTTTATAGCATATTGAGTTCAATAGGTTCTTCTCTTCCATTGGTTCATCCCTTGCTAATGATATTCCATCTTCCAGTACTGACATTAAGGACTATCTTACAGGGAACTATCCCCAGTCTCTGTACCTAAAGCCTATTAGATCAGCCCAAGTCACTTGAACTCCAAACCTTTCCAGATATTCTAAAAAAAGCGAGAGTAACGCCTGTTCCCCTTAACATTGACAAAACTTTCCCATTAGTTTTAAGCTGTAGTGACTTTAGGCATTGTATGTACTAGCTCTATCAAGCCAACAAACTTTGTAAATCTCTTTATGTGTACCTTACCTAAATAAAGATTGTACCACGCCCTGCCCTGGTGACTCTATTACTCCCTTATCTATCCATATCTCAACTATGGTATTTGTGCTTGGGGCTCTACTACCCAAAATCACTTACGTCCTCTAATTACTCAAGCTGCTATTAGGACAATATCCAATTCTGGCCCTCAAATCCCTGAATATGTTAGACATTAAGTCACTGCACATTCTCTGTTTTTTCAACAATGTTCCCCAAAATAAAAATTATAATTATTATTATTATTATTATTATTATTATTATTATTATAAACACTTTAATAATAGTGGATATTCTATTTTCTAGTTCACTCTCTTGTTGGTTGGTGGTATCTTCTGTGTTAACATCTTACGCTCGTTCTTGAGGTACTAGTTCACTCTCTTGTTGGTTGGTGGAAAATTCATTCTTCTGTGTTAACATCTTATTCTCGTTCTTGAGGTAAATCAACTCTTTCTTTTTCTTCCTCCCTTATATATTCTATTTTCTAGTTCACTCTCTTGTTGGTTGGTGGAAACTTCTGGTAGATAACAAAATTCTTCTGTGTTAACATCTTATTCTCATTCTTGAGGTAAGTCAACTCTTTCTTTTTCTTCTTCAAGTGTGTTTCCATTCTTTTCAATTTTTTAATCAACTCAGCTTGTCTCTGCCTAGGGTTAATCTGGGAAAGCATCTTCGTACAACTTTTTCTTGGAAGGGCAGCAAAGCGTGTGTGGTGGGCTGGCTGGATGGCCGTCCGTTAGTGGATGTAGTGAGAGTGGCCACAGATATTTATATATGTGGCTCAGCTAACACAGTGCTTCCGGCAACCAGCTATTAGTCAGAACCGGGACTTTTATGTGGTACTTATTACTATCTAGCTTATCTAGGCAATTCACAAACACAACGAAAACAACATATGTCCCATACAGTCCTGCCCTTTCGATAACCTACACTGAATACACTGAATAATAATTACCAAGGCAAAATTTAAACAAATAAAAACATGCACACTTTTATTTAATGAAAATAACAGTGGAATTAATATGGAATGAAACATGTCAACCCTTTGTGACCATTGAAAAAAAAAAAATCCTTATTCTTGCATCTTTCATATTGTTAAGCTAAACAATGTCCCAGGTTCTTTCCTAAATCATGCATTTGAAAATAATTTAGTTTTATTATCTTCTTAGCATGAAATGTTTTAGGATTGTTGTTATGGTAGTTTACATATATTATGTGTTTCTTCATACCCTAAAAAGTTCAGAATATTTGCTATGATATATGAATCTTGATGATTCACCCTTGTTTGCTTCATTACGTGTTTGTTAAAATTCCTAACCTCCCATTGAATCCAGTTATATTTATTTTTAACAAGAGAGTTTAGAATTGTTACGCCTACATCCATTCCATTTATGTTTCTCCTACATTGCCAATGTATTTTCTCGGGCCAAACCATACTGAGCAACAGCGCTTGCAGTTTGTATTCGACTTCACGTTCAGCCATATATTGGCACATTCGTTCCTTATCCCTATGATTACTATTAATGTAATCTTTATATTCTGTCGTATATAGCTCTTGACTAGCCGATATGAACATAAGAGTAAGGCGGTTTATTTCATTCAACAGACAAGCACAAGTTGAACTACTCTCACCTTCTAAATGAAAATTACACTGTAGATCATTATTGCTGTTTTTATTTGTGGTATAGAAGGTAATACTCTTTGTGGAATCCTGGTATCCATTAATCAAATTTTGGGCGAGTAAATGACAAAGATTTGTAATACTATGTAAAACTGGTGGAAATGTATAAATATTACCCCGACGGTATAATACATTTCGATATTCATTAAAAGATTTATTTATTGTTATTTTGTCTCTAAATGTGTGGCTGTTCTTATTTCGGATATCGAAGACTGCCAGATTTTGTAAAACAGGTAATTGGAATAAGATTTGATTATTTCCATAGACCCAGACATATTTTATATCATATTCTGACACCAGAGTTTCTAGACATTCGCTTAAGTTATTTAATTCTTCTTGATTTTGGTTTAATTCTTCATCTGTTATTTCATCTTTGTTCGTTTTTGTATTTATATCTAGATACCTATTAATGCATTTGAAGGGGAAATGAAAGACCGATTTATCTACATAACAATAACCATTAGCCATATTTACTACTGAAGCAGAGGCTTCGTATAGGATATATCGTTTATGGACATATCCATTCGATTCAGAAAAAGTTTGTATATAATTAAAAGCTAATAAAAAACAATTTTCCATTATTATTAAACCTCTATTTTTTAAAAGAAACAAATGTATATAAGTATAGTTTAATATTATCAGATGATATAGTTTAGTTTATTGTTCATAGCTTTGTTTATAATAACAATACCTGCTGGTCTAATTGTAAAACTTATTTTTCAAAAATTATAAGGTATAACCGTTAATCAATGCTTTTGGGGGTTCAAACCAGCATATGTTTGATATTCTGTTAAAATAATTTTTTTTATGAATTTATTATGACTAAAAAACAATAGGAAAAAAAGAAAAAAGTAGCAATGGGGTTAATAAGAATTTTAGTTGCTATAATCCTAATTATAGTCGTTATAATAATTATTTATTTACGCGGAAAACGTATCAATGTCAGTAAGGCTATCAGACATGATCCGATTCATGAAACAACATTACAATCCACCATCAGTCCAACAATAACAAAATTATCTGAAACATTACAAACCACCATCAGTCCAACAACAACAACAACAACAACAACAACAACAACAACGTCCTCTGAAGTACTTCAAGAAACAACATTACCATCCACCATCGGTTCAACAACAGCAACAACAACAACAACAGAGTCCTCTGAAGAATCTAATATAATCATCTCAAAGTTGGAATCATTATTCTCCCCGTTTATCAGAGATATAAATACCTATAAAGGTCTCGTAATTATTCCTAAACCACCAATTTCGTATAATCCTAAGAATAGAATCGAAAGTGAGAATACAATCATTAAGCCTTTTAATAACTTCCTTTTAAATTACAATAAAATCCACAGATATTTAGATAATAATAATGTCTCAAATAACACAAATTATGTATGGCAAAATTCTGATTACGACAAGGGATATTATACCAAAAATCCAATTATTTTAATATTTCCTTGGAATATTAATGATTTGAAACCTAATGTTTATACAGATCAAAGTGAAATACAAGATGTTAAATTACAAAACCATATAAATGCAGTACGGACCAAATCACATAATAAAAGAAAAAAATTCGACATGGACAAATTGTGGATATCATGTACGCATGCGGCAAGTCAAGATATATTTATTCAGGGATTCTCTAAGTATGATTTTCCAATTAAAGAAAATTCATTACCACCATTTGTGGTAATGAAACTTGAACTTCAAGATGGTAATAATGAGGTGGAATGTAAAATGGTGGCTAAGAACATTAATTCCTCAGAAACCTTTGCTAGCATTAAATTTAATATCAATGTGGAAATCTCGGAAGAAGAACAAGAAACAGGAGGAAGATCAGGACTCCTCCCTGATATAGTTTCCGATTATGAGTCCAGAAACGTAATATTCGAGAGAATGTAAAATTATGGTATCCTGTATTCAATGCAAGAAATAATTATTTTGAATGCTGAAAAATCAACATTGAATGTCCTATTCAAAATAATGTGCGTTTCATTTCATTTCAATAAGATAAAATTAACATTGGACTTCAAAATAGGTATTTTTTCTCACCCCATAAAAAATGAGTGAAATTGTTAAAACAATCTTGAGTATGGTACATTTCCCTGAGGATGGGACCTCAGGTTTAAGAGAACGTATAAATATAAAAACTTATTTAAACAATGTTTCTGCTAAAGATGATGATGAAACAAGAACAATCATATTACTAAATAAATTGTTTCATTTATTCGATCTATCTGATCGATACATAAAATTAATAACTAAAACATATCCTCTTATTAAAAGTCAATATCAACAAAAGGAAACCATAGCTTTATTAAATAAACAATATGATGAGTGTAATATGGAAAAAAAATTCCTAGAGACTGTGATAGCAGAAAAAGAACGCGAAATACTCGATTTAAATAAACAAGTTGACAAGTTTACAACTGAAATAGAAAAACAAAAAAATATAATAAACAATTTAGAAATTGAAACCATTAATTATGAAGAAGAATTGAAAACCCAAATATTTAATTTAGATCAATTAAATGAATGTGAAGATAAAATTGAGGAAAAAGACAAACAAATAAAAGAATTAGATAATAGAAATATAGAAAAAGATAAACAACTAACTGAAAAAGACAAACAAATAACAGAATTAGATTATCAAATTAAACAGTTAAATATTCTAATTAATTCAAATAATACTGAAATAAAATCTAAAAACGTTGAACTCAATAAAAACCTACAACTATGTACCACACAATTATCTGAACAAAAACAAAAAATAAATAGAATAAATGAAGAATTAACTCAAAGTTATAGACATATTAATGAAAAACATCAACTAGAAGAAACTTACAAAAATGAACTTGAGAAATGTAACTACGAAAAACATGAACTAGAAAAAACCTATATGAAACAACTTGAGGAACAAAAACAAGCCCATCAACGGCAATATAAGGAGTTATTATCACTCAAAACAAAAGAACTTGAGAAACATCAACAAGCAGAAGAAACTTATAAACAACTTCAGGACCAAATGCTAAATAAATATAATGAATTATTGGCGAATATAAACACAATAAATAATTCTAATAATACATTATTTATTAATTTTTTAAAAAAATCTATATTATCAAATGATGATATAACTGAATGTTTTTCAAATATATTGTTTATAAATAATAGTTATTCAAGTGAAAAAAATAAACTAATTGAAGAAATAATAATAAAGATTATTGATCATTTTAATACAGAACACAAGAATTATATTCAACAAGAACATATAAATAGAATGGCTAAGTTAAATGACATTATTAACAATAGTAATTATACTAATAATGATCTACAACCGGAAAATATAGCAAATATATTATTTACTAACGAGGAAGAAAGAGGGTTATTTAATCATATACTAAATAGTTTCAAAACTAATATTACTGATGAAATAGTAGAAAAACACAAAAAAGAATTAATCCCTTATGTTGATTTAAATGTTGTTTTAAAGCGTCAGTTACAAGAACCAAATTATTTGGCTAAAATGTTAGTAGATGAACTTACATCTATGGATTTAGTTAAAGAAAAGATAATAGAACAACTTGCGGATTTATACAAATATACAAAAGAAACAAATTATGAAGTTATAAAGGTATATACTTTTATTACAATTATATATACAATTTATCAGAACGAACTTAAAAAAGATTTTAGCATACGAAATATAAAACACTTTTATGTAATTATCTTGCAAGTGATTCACAAATCATATGGTGATACTTCTAAAATATTAGCCATTCAACAAATGCAGGAATCAGAAAATTCGATATTAAAACAAACAAATAAAGAAATGAATTCTAAAATGTTAGTCATGGCTTCTGAATTAAAAGAATCGAAAATACATTTGTCGATGATTAATACAATTGACGTTTCTTCTGACTATGATGAAACTCTAGTAGAAAAGTTCACTTCTATTATCAGAACTATTATTAATGAACTCGATGCTTACCTATCAGAGAAGTGCCGAAAAAAATATTTGTTATTAGCATTCGATCAGATTAAAGTAAAAGAAATATTTTGTAGGAATAGTGTTGCCAAAAATGAAATGAAACAATTATTCTATTCTCTTTCGAATCATATTTCTAAATTTATATTCTGCGCCCAGTTCTATAAAAATCTTGTTACGGTAATAAACGATAAAATTCTTATGCCTTCTATTCAATTAAACCTATATTTTTCACAAAACCTATATGACATCGATACTATGAAAACAGCTTTATTAAACTCCCAAAATATAAAGAAAGCTATTAAAACCCCTTCTGTTTTTCCCATTATATATAATATTAAGGGTTTAACATTGATTGGAGAAAAAATTAACATTAACAACGATGAAATTTACAAAAACCAAATAGTGTCTATTGATAACAAGGACAACAATTTAAAATTACTTACATTATTGAACAGTGATGATATTGAACAAGAAAAGAAATGGTTTATTGAAACACAAATAATAAAGAAGTATTTAAATGTAATCGGCGATGAAATCATTTTAAAAACAATTTCCTCTCAGAAAGTTTCATCACAGGAAACAACAAAAACATCAAAAACATATAAAACAACAGATTCGGGGACAAAACAAAAAGATGCCAAACAACGATCAAAATTAAATACCCAAGACAGACGAAAAAATGAAATATTGACTCTGAAAAAGAATCAAAGAGGAAAACAGTTCATGAATAGGAGAGGAACAGATGGAAAGCAATTGGAAGAGGAAGTTGATATTAATCCAATAAATGACACCAGTTCATCAGTTGAAGGTAAAGAATGAGGATATTAAACCAATAAATGACACTAGTTCAATAGTGCTAGAAGAAAAGAAGGAGGTTGAAAAGGAAATAGAAGAGGATGTAATAATGCTAGACGAAAAGAAGGATGATAAAAAGGACTTTTTTTTTTGGGGGGGGGGGGATAATAATAAAAAAATTAAAAAAAGGAGTAGCAGGTCAGGGAGTAGGCAAATTAACTCAACTCCAAAAAAAGAGGGAAAGAGAATAGAAAGATTTTAAGAAAACATTCAGCCTTTGATTATATACTACTTATCCATTAAATTATGTGTTTATGATCTAACAAAATAATCAGAATTAGAATTTAGTAATCGGCCTATATTAATAAAAATATAGAAAATATTAATGAAAATAACTTGTATTGATTCAGCAACCTATGGCGGAGGGAGGGGGATGGGATAGTGGTATAAAAGGAGAATTTCTGCCTATTTAAGAGTCACAAACCCTTGCTCTCTCTCCAGCTCCAGTGTCAGGTGTACAGTCTACTGAAATTAAGCAGTTTATCATTCAGTAGGGTAGTGGCGGGCGTCATTACAGTTTAACTATTGATCCATATGCAGTCATCTAGTCCATCATAACAACAAGCTTCAATAATCAATTCCTTACCAGTTCAGTTTATGAATCAAATCATAAAAAAAAACCACACACTCGTATTTCTTATTGTTATAGTGCCTATATTAACTACTTATGTGTGCAGTGCCTATATTAACTACTTATGTGTGCAATGATCAGGTACAGCCGAAGCTGAAGGAACAAGTCAGAATATACCACTTCCTAAGCCATTTGGAAACATATAAAGAGAGTATAGTGTAAAACGATTGACTTGTAATTATTTGTCTCTTTCAGGTAAATTAACATTTAGAGATTGATTTTTTATTCATTATACTACAGTAAAATACAATTATAATAGTAATTTTAATTTATTGTTATTCGTTCTTTCCTCCCTCTATCCTCCCCCACCCCTTGTTTCCGAACTGATGAAGGGTTTCGAGATAACTACTAACTCTTCTGGGGAAGCAAAAGAACAAGCTGAAAGAGGTCAAGCTGCATCTGTCTTACTTGAGCAAATGTCTTGTTTGGTTGAATCAACGGTAAAAGCAAGGTCATCTTCTTCATCTTCGTCCTCATTATCGTCTTTATCGTCGTCCTCATCGTCGTCCTTATCGTCGTCCTCAGACACATTCGAAAGTGACCGGTTGATTGACAAACTAAAGGGCTTGGTACTAAATAAGGCCATAAAGAGAAAGATGAAGAAGAAAGAAAAGGCACTAAGGAAGCTTGATTCTAGAAAAATCAAATGGCCATGGTCTTCAGATGGAGATGATGACACCAAGTCAGGGGAGGAATGGGAGAAGCAGGAGAATGTGGAGGAACGTGTCTTCGGTCAGGAAACAACAACAGGCACAGGTATGTATTGTAAGAGGATTAATTTCAGTTGTACGTTATTTATTTTTTTGTGATTCAAAGTTTTTTTTTTTTTTATCTGTGAATTCCTATGCTCTGTTAAAATTTATTCGGTAGAGAATATATTAATGTCTTTGTTATTTGCTACTACACAGCTCCGCAAATTCCCAAAAAGAGATGTCGAAGTGACAGACACTAAAGAAGATAGAAGCCATCATGGATAAAATCACACAGACTGGAGAAAAAAATGAGGAATGCCTGTATAACAGAACCTTGAAACCGGTTTCTGAATGTTGTTGGCTGCATTGTGGTGGCTTATTTCCCCAAGAAAATACTTTTACAAAATAAGCATGAATGGACAGTTCAATCAGAAAATAGTAGTTGTTAGTCACTCTAAATAAATAATTGGGGTAAAAAAAGGTAAAAGAATGAGATACTGAATATATTATATTATTTCCACAAATTAATTTATTTTATTATCCTACCCCAACCCAAATTTTTCCAAAAGGCTCCCAGGCCCCAACCTTTTTCTAGTATTGGGGCAATTTTTAATTCAAATTCACTTTTTTACGTAACTTCTTCAACCCAGCAGCCAAAAGCACCGGTGTCGAGCAATAGTGGGATCGCATCCGTGAGTGGGCATCCCGTAGCAGTCATACTCCCCAATTTCATTAACTTTCTGTCGCCCACAAGTTAAGGTAAAGAAGCTGCGCTGAAAAAAAATGGAAACAATGCTTATTGATGTCACAGAGAGAACATCAATACACCTCAATCCAAAGAATATTGATTAGAAAAAACGATGAACACCACCAACCTCAAGCAGAAGAATACTGATTTAATAAAAAAATTTTGGACCGTTGAAGGTTGAAGTCAACATTTTTAAAAGTGATATTTTAGATAAAGTGTTGAAAACCTTGTGATCAAACTCATGGCGGCGAAGTCCACCTAGTAATGTAATAGCTGGTTGCCCGGAGCAGTACTGTGTCAGTTGAGCCATATATATAAATATTCGTTGCCGCCGACCACTCTCACTCTTATATTACATCCACTGATGGCCAGCTTCGCTGCTCTTCCAAAGAAAAAGTAGTCCGAGATGCTCTCTCCTCAGATGAACCCCAGGATGGAGAAAGATACGCTGAAAAAAAACTTGAAACTCTGCTGGGAAGAGGAAGAGGAGACACTAATATTGAATATAGAGAAAGAGTTGTTACAAATAATCCACGACATCAAGCTGAACAACACCAACCTCAAGCAGAATAATATCGACATCATCAAGCAGAATGAGACAATACTTTTGAAGACAGACCAAGAGTTGTTACAATTAATCAGCAAAATAATCACCAACATCAAGCAGAACAACACCGACATCAATCAGAACAACACACTATTGAAGATGATAGAGCAAGAGTTATTAAAAATAATCACTTACCTGAAGCAGAACTACACCGACCTCAAGCAGGAGATTGATGATTTAAAAAATGAAATTAAAGAGTTGGAAGGCTGAAACAACCCGCCTTTCTTTTGAGGAATTGATATGTGCAACCACTTGGAAGTCATATTAATTTATAATGGGACCAAAGAGCCAATGTTATTCAAAACTTCCGCACAGTGACTAACGTGGGTACATCACCGACCTGAAGAAGAAGAATACAAACCTCTGGCAGGAGATTGCTGATTTAAAAAAAAAAAAAAATTTCGAACAGTTGAAGGCTGCCTCATTTCATTTTTAATTCCACTGTAATTTTCACTAAATAAAAGTGTGTATGAATTATAAAATATATTGCTTTATTTTTTTTTAATTTTGCCTTTATTATTCTAGTGTACATAGGTAGGGGAATGGGGGCACCTTTTAATTTCACTGTAATTTTTCACTAAATAAAAAGTGAGCCCAGAATGGGAACAGATGTAGTATAATTAAAAAGTAAGATGATAATGTCAGTATGGCTGGCACTAGTTCCGGTGAGTCGTGAAGGTGGGTTTGGAGTTATCCCACGCTGGGCTGGATGCCCATTCATCTTTAAAAATTCGTATGTACAAAGTAGTGGGTAATTTTTCTTCATATTTAAAAAAACTACGGATAGTTAATTGGATGAGGGTATACTCACACACAACATATTTGTGTAAGTTGTTATCACACCCATTAAACAAAACCAATCCATCATCTTGAAATACTACTTTAATATGGTCTATTTCAATTTTTTCCTGTGATGAGGCCTTCGACATCAAAATCACTTGATAGGTATTTTCAAGCTTGACTCCATTGTTTTGTCTCATGAATAATTCATATTTTATTCCCCACTTTAGTAGTATTTCTTCAAGTTTTATTAACATAATCTTTACAGATTCAATTTCCCATATTTCATTGGGGTTAGTAGGGTTGAGTTCAGTCTTTACAGATTCAGCTTCCCATATTTCGTTGGGGTTCATTGCTTTGCCTGTAGGGTTGGGTTCACTCAGAGTCTTATCATTTTCAAAATTTGCTGTTGTCTCGTTAATATCAGTCATAATGGTGATCTATTTCAAATCTGTGAATGTAAAAAAAAAAAAAAAAATATGTTAAGGCATATGTAACTTAACTGATCAATCAACATTTTTATCTAAGATAGTATAAGGTGATGCAGGACAAATAATTAGAGTAAGACCAAACAAGACCCTACCTTACCCAAACTAAGTCAATATAATTATATTATATTATTATCAAAGTGGACTCACTAGATACAGCACAGGACTAGGGTTGTAACTGACAGTTGAATTCTTTTATATCTATCTTTTCAATTCTGACTTGAGGAGTAGGAGGATGAGGAGGAGGAGGAAGAGGAGGAGGGGGAGGGGTGAGTTAAATCGCCTTCAAGTATATAAAAGCGTTATGCCCAGTATTATTACCTCAGTGTTAAGTGGTCTGATGCAGCATGCATATATCCATAGTGATAACTATTTAATATTATTTAATTGTTGACATATACAACAACTATGGATTCACCACTTTCTATAAATATGTTAATGATGACCCTTGATAACATATACCAAAACAAGATGAAAGAAAAACTTCCAGATACATTTGGAGCATCATTTCAGAAGATGATTTGCTATGCTGAAAACAGTTTAAAGTCTTCGGAATTGTAAGTATCATTATTATAATGTTAATAATATATATCATATATATATTTTTATAATATCCATACCCCAATAAATTATTACTTCTTATTTTTTTTTTTTCTTTTGTTTGTAGGTATGAAAATCTTTTAAAAACATTGAAAGAAAAAAAGAAGATAAAAAGAATAAGTGCAAATGTCCCACATGGAATCCTATCCCCTGAAGACGGCCCTGCTATTCTTCATGATATAAAGGTCAACTGCTATGGCCCTGATGACACAATCTACAACAATGATCCTGAAGTTCGAAAAAATGTTCCTCGTGGTGTAACACTCTTGGAGTTTAAGGGACAGTTTGATTTAGTGATCTTTGCCAATAAAAAATTTACTGGTGGTATTGGTGATGAGGATGATAAACAACCGGAAACAAATGATCTATGGAAACAATATTGCTTAGAAGATCTCAGTACTACTACTTCTAAAGTAGTTTGTATGACTAAAGTGAATGGTGAATCAGCTCATTTCAGTGGCAGATACATTAATGGTAAATTTTTTTTAATTACTGGGAGTAAAAGTGTTCATATGTTAATTGGAGAAAGGGAAGACATTGAGCGGTATGATGGAGAACGTTATGTTGTTGCTAAAGTTGTGGCCAGATCACTGTGGGATACATTGAATAATATGGATATTATGAATCGACATTTGGTATATAGTATCTTACACTATACTAAATGTACAGCTGTGTGTGAGCTTCTTCAACCTGACAACCAACATATTGTTAACCTCAGTCACTTGGATAAGCATCAACTCAACGTTATCTGTTTTACTCCATTGTACAACGAATATGAAGAGACTAGCCTTCTTGCATTACCTCCACACTACACACTCAACCTGTTTACGGCATTAGGCTTTATATCTCCTGCCTATTCAATAATTGAAGCTAAAGATGTAGTGAAACACCAGAATAAGGTAGGCAAACAAAAAGTCTATTGTACAAGGAAGTGTCAATTTATATTGTCACATTTTTCAATACAATTTCTTTTATGAAACTATATTATTAAATTATTTTTACAGGTGCGAAGTGATCTTTACAAAGAAGGTGAAGTTTTTTATTTTTTAAATGAGAATGAAGAAACAATTGGAATGATAAAAGTAAAAACAAGATGGTATGTAATACTTAGAGCCTTGAGGGAAAAAGCAGTTTATTGTTTTTTATCCAAGAAAAAAAACAAGCAAAATTGGAGTTTAGAGAATAATATTCACTTAACTCAATTACGACTAAATGAAATTCAGAAATGGCTCAAGTTCTCGATTTATATTTTACAAAGATGTAAGGTGAGTATGATGGGTAAAGCACCTACCTACTTTGTTTTCATAAAAAGACTCTCTTAAGAAATTAATTATTTGAAAAATTAGGTTGAAAAATAAGGGATTTATAACACTAATAAATAATTATCATTACTTTCAGGAAATGGGGAAAAGTTTTCTACAGTGGCTAAATGAAAAAGTAGAAAAAAAACATATTGCTGTGGAAGATATTAGGCCCCAATTTCCAACAATATGGAGCAGGTTTCTTTTTGAAAAAAATTTGACCGACAATTTTGAAGATGATGAAGAAGAAGAATTAGGTGGTTAGTAACTTTATTATACAGCTGAAGGCATTGGGAAGACAACCAACTCGAAGTCTATAGAGACAAATTACCGTCTTCATTACTGTCGAGAAGTGGACTAGGGATAATTAATTAAAATATGTTTTCTAGTAACACCTGTGGTAGGGATGTCATCTTTTAGACTGGAATTTGTATTGATTTACACATGATATATAAAGTGTTCATCAATAAAAATAAGTACGTAGTTAGGTAGTAGTATTTTTTTTTATCTGGGACGTGAATTTTTTTTTATTTTTTTTTTTTGGGGGGGGGGGGGGGGGTGCCCAGGTTGAGTGTAAAAAATGTAGTAAAATTTCCACAATTAAAATTTCTATTTTTATCACATAATTTCCACTTAGTTCCCTATATTTTTCTTACCATTATTTCAGCTTTTTACTAGGATCTGGTAAAGGATTTCAGCTGATAAACTCTATAGTCCCAATTTTAAGTCTATGAGTCAACAGGAAGAGGAGGAGGAGGAGGAGGAGGAGGAGGAGGGGGGAGGGAGATTGTGTATTATATAAAGAGAGAGAGAGAGAGAGAGATGCCTCTCTCAGTCACTAACTAGTCAGTCTAATAAAACGCTCACATTTTGTTTTCATAGCAATGAGAGAAGAAAAAAATCGTTTGGAGACTTTTAAGGACTGTAACTTCAGTGTAAACAGTCATGTACTTGCAAAGGCGGGTTTCTATTATACTCATAAAGCAAATCTTTTAGAATGTTCAATGTGCCATTTTCAAATTGATGCCACGAACGTAAACAAAGATGAAAATAGAATCATTGCTTTACATAAGAAAGAGAAACCAGAATGCACATTTAATCAGAACGTGAAAAGATCTATTTCTAAGAAGTTTGATTCATATGACAGTTTACGGTTTGAAAAGGAACGTTTGGATACCTACATAGATTGGCCACTTGAATGGTTAGAACCATCTGATTTGGCTCGTGATGGCTTTTACTATCTGCGAACAAATGACCACGTTGCTTGTGTCTTTTGTCGAGGCATTGTTGGTTCCTGGGAAAGAGGAGACACTCCCAGAGGCGAACATCAGCGGCACTTTCCCCATTGTCAATTCATTCGAAACCAACCAGTGGGAAATTTTCCACTGATATTTAATGAAAAATTCGAGGGTTATTCCATTCCACTGAGAAATAGTAAAAATTCGTCCTATAGACAAGGAATAGATGTCTGTGGTCTAAGTCCTATGACAGACAATGGAATAGATGTCTGTGGTCTAAGTCCTATGACAGACAATGGAATAGATGTCTGTGGTCTAAGTCCTATGACAGACAATGGAATAGATGTCTGTGGTCTAAGTCCTATGACAGACAATGGAATAGATGTCTGTGGTCTAAGTCCTACGACAGACAATGGAGTTCACCAACATACCATTGCCAAGCGAAAAGACTACTTAACACTTGAAAGTCGCCTAGCAAGCTTTAACAATTGGCCTGAACGTGTAACACAGAAACCAACTGAATTGTCAGAAGCTGGATTCTTCTATTGTGGTTTAAGTGATCATGTGCGCTGTTATCATTGTGGGAATGGACTTCGAAACTGGGAAACTGATGATATACCTTGGGATGAACATGCTCGCTGGTACCCAGAGTGTACCTTCCTCTTCTTGATGAAAGGAAAAGAATTCATTGATCAGGTATGTCAGCTAAGTAACTTGAAATGAAGGTTGACTATTATTATTGTAATCTTTATAAAGCCATTTGTAACATTAACTTTATTTTTTTTTCAGGTTCAAGGGGAAAGGTCACCTTATGAGACAAACCCTTCAATAACCCATATCAATGAAGATCAACACAAACTTATTAAGGAACTAGACATAACTAAGCACCTTATTTCAATGGGTTTCCAGGAAGATCATGTGATGACAACGTATCATAATCAACTCAAAGAGAAGGGGTTACCTTTCTTTGACATTGGGTCATTTATTGAAGCAGTCTTGCAGTACATGGAAGACGAAGTTAGAAAATGTCTAGTAAATAAATTGGCATTGGCTGAAGTTGATGTTGTCCCAAGCCCACCCATGTCTGATAGAAATGAGTTGGCTTCTGACACAAACCAACAAGTAGAATCATCTACAACTTTAATGGAATTGGCATTGGCTGAAGTTGATGTTGTCCCAAGCCAACCAATGTCTGATGGAACTGAGTTGGCTTCTGACCAAAACCAACAAGTAGAATCATCTACAACTTTAATACAGCCTATAGTAGATGAATTGGCATTGGCTGAAGTTGGTGTTGTCCCAAGCCAACCAATGTCTGATGGAACTGAAGTAGAATCTACAATAGTTGATGAATTGACATTGACTGAAGTTGATGTTGCCCCAAGCCCACCAATGTCTGGTGATTCTAACCCACAACCATTATTTGGTAGAATAACTGATCAAGTTGCCGCTCTCCCAAAATCAGAAGGTACAATTAGACACAGAGTGATTGAGTGTAAGATTTGTATGGAGAATGAGAGTGAGTTAATGTTTTTTACCTTGTAATCACATATGCACTTGTTTGAAATGTGCATCAAATATATCCACATGTCCAATTTGCAGAGCTGAGATAAAATATACTATTAAAGCAATTATATCATAGTAAAGAATGTTTTAGGAGAGCAATACTGCAAAGCCTAACATGTTGGAATTTATGGAAATGAACGTACAGATGTGCTGGCGGCTGAAGGTGCTGAGGGAAACCATATTGATAATACTTCATACCCAAGACTCTTCTAAGAAATTAGAAAACATCATCGTCAAGAAAGTTGAGTTGGATACAAAAATATGTCCACACCTACAGTAATAAGGATGATTTTAGACCATTTACATAACATAATGTATCCTATCTATCAACCCGGCTGGAAATATATGAATTTCAAATCTTATTATTCCTATAATAAATACCTTATAATTATTATTGACGAAATATTATTCCTCTCCCCAGATATAATCTCAGATGAGGAAAAGTTGTAGTTTAGTTATACCAATGTGTGTGTGTGTATCCTTTCAAAATACATATTTATATTTTTTTTTTGTCTTTAAGGTAGTATAAAAGTGTCACTAAGGTAGCCTGCAGCAGAACACAGTTTATAGATTAATTAGTGGTAGAGTCGCAATCCAAGCACACTACACTACATACTACCTCTTGATATAACTTTCTAGACAGTGAAAGTGAACAAACAAGCAGTACTATTCAATCTCTGGCGGAACTGAAGAAGCAAACAACCATTCCACAAACTAGTCAAGCCAATCAACCAACTTGTCTGTCAACTGATCTACAACCACCCAACCAATCTGTCCATCAACTGGTCTACAACCACTCTTTTTCTGTTGGAAGTTTCTTTCTAGGGAAGTGGATAACAATTGATCATATAAAATAAGAGAGCACATACTGTTTTTCATAATGGTTGCACCATATGAATTTGATGACATGCAATTGTCAAGGTCTTTAGTATGTGTCTCAGGCAGAACATCCACTTTCGCTGCTACAGTTCCAGTGGACCCATTGCCTCCGAAATTAGCAGGACCCAGAACACAACAGCAACTATTGCTGAATATTAATAAGCTGAAACATGAAAACCATATTATTCAACAAAATTTGTCAGTTTTGTATGAAATGTTTAAAGAACAGGAGAAACAAATTTCTATGTTGAGAAGGGGTATAAGGGAATGGAGCATCCAAAAAAGTTCCTGTTCCGAAACCACTATCTCCTCCTACTTACTCAACACACCCACCATCTCCTCCTCCTCTTCCAATTAATTCTCTCAATCCATCATCGTCCCCTACAATTTCTATGAGAATCAGGTAATTGTCACCTGATCGTAGAATTATATTAAATCAATAATTTAAAAAAAAATGAGTGAAATTGTTAAAAAAATCTTGAATACTATAACATTCCCAGACAATGGTTCCTCGGGTTTGAGAGAACGTATATTCATAAAAAACTCTTATTAACAATTTTGTTGTTGTGAATGATGATGATAAAGAATAATTCTATTATTGAATAAAATGCTTCATTTGTTTACTATCTCTGATTCGATATATTAAATTAATAACCGAAACATATCCTCTTAAGAGTCAGAATCAACAAAAACAAACAATAGATCTTTGAATAAAAAATGTATG
>NW_027190695.1:0-12500 GCF_040958095.1 Procambarus clarkii
TAGTGGCCGCTTTCAAGCTTGACTTAGGCGGTATGGGACGGCGTGCCGGACCCTCCGAAACGCAACACCCCTCGTGCCGGTTAAGACACGAGGTTATGCGCTGGGCTCTTCCCCGTTCAGTCGCCCTTACTAAGGGAATCCCTGTTGGTTTCTTTTCCTCCGCTTATTAATATGCTTAAATTTGGCGGGTAGGTCTCTCCCGACACGAGGTCGACGGTGGGTTTTTTTTTTCGTGCGCTGGTGGTTTAAAATTTTATTTGATCATCGATCATCGCTCGAGGGGCGGTCTCGGCGCAAAAACACACACACACAGTCACACACATTTTGATTTGATCAATCAAGGACGCCACCCGTCGGCGAGCACTCTGGCTACGCCTTTTGCTGAGGGGCAAAGCACAGCACGGGAGCAGCACCTCCTCCGTCATGACGACAGGCGGTCGCTCCCTCGCACCACACCAGCAACAAACACAGCGGCTGCTGCTGATGATGCCACGGCTGTTACTGTCCCCCAGCCAACGCACTGAAAATCCGAATTTGGCCGTCTGACGGCTTGCGCCAGACACGCCGTCACTTCGGTTTCAGCAAGCGTTGCTTATAGGCCCCACAACTGTGGCAGCGGCTACCACTAGGGTGCACACATGCCAACGAAATTATAACAATAATAATAATAACAACAGTAGTAGTATAGCACTACTTCTGTGCGCACACGCCTCTCTCTCATACATGCACCTGTGTACTGGTGTAATTTACTCGTTCATGAGCGTTATTGGCACCATTTCTTCTCTCTCTCGAATTCTGCTAGGCCAAAGTAAATGAAATCCGGTTGAGTCGGTCCGTAGAGAGTGTGTGTGATAGGCGGGAGGTTCCTCAAGCGTTCAATTTCCCTGGCACACTACTACCTCTGGACGGCGACGCATGGCATGTCGCTTCCGACCCGGTCCTCTAGCCATACCCTTGTGTTGTGCCATCCAGTCCACGGAGGGGTGGAAACTGGCGGCTTTGCTTGCTGCACGTCTGTGGGACAATCGGATCCGCAGCAGACGTCGAGTGTTTTCTCACTCAAAGGGCGGCAGGCCTCTGTTGCAGAAATAGGACGAAAAGCGTCTTTCTTTCACAGCATGATGAGGTGTGCTAGGGGCTCGTTTGTCAAATATTAGGGGGACTCCCGGTTTGCCTCCTGCCTTCTCATTCGGGGGGCAGTGGCGGGCGTCGTTCCCCAGAGCAGGCCAAAGCGCATCGTTGAGCCTGCCAAAGAGCAGAATATGGAGGCCGCAACAGCTACTCGCCCGATGGATGTTATTCCGACCCTCGCGCAGGAGTGGCGACAGTACACATATCAGGACTGCCGCCGCAATGTGCGTTCGACTTGTCGATGTATCTGGTATTCTTGCGATTCACATACCGACACGCAGTTAGCTGCGGTCTTCATCGACCCACGAGCCAAGTGATCCACCGTTAAGAGTTGTATATGTTTTTATTAAGGCCTGTCGGCCGTCTATCACTCCATCATAGGAGGACGTAATGTATGGGGGGTTTGATAGGGCTGGTAAGAGCCCGACTTTGGTTAGAAGACACATAAAATGCTTTTTTTCTCTCTCCCCTTTTTCCTCCTCTGCCGCACACGTACATTTACGTTTACAGTAGAGTGAAGGCGGGGAGGGAGGGGCCCACTGGGAAGCGTGTCAAGGAAAACCCAGCACTAGACGCCGCCAGAGTAGCAGGCGCCGGCCCTGTCAACGAGAGGAGCAGTAGCGTCTTCGCCTGCTGCTTTCTCTCTATGGTGTGGGTGCCGGAAGCCACTGAGCGACCGGGGACAAGGAAGAAAGATGTCGGTGACGGGTGTCGCGAGCCCCAACAGATGACTCTAAAGCAGTATACGGCGCTAGGACTGTGACCTGCGCCGGTCGGACTGACTGACATGTCATGTCAGTCCGACATCACAGACCTGTTATTGTCTCACAGTGGGTGTTGATCTCCCCGCCGTTTATCCGCTTTCTCCTTTCCCACGGCAATTGGGTGCGGCTCCCAAGGCTACCCTTGCCTTCTTCGCATTGAAGAATACTCGAACGACGACGACGAGCCGATGGTTGCAGCTCTCGCGTCACAAACTGTAATGATCCTTCCGCAGGTTCACCTACGGAAACCTTGTTACGACTTTTACTTCCTCTAAATGATCAAGTTTGGACATCTTTCCGTCAGCTCGAGGCGAGAACCCCTTGCGCCGAGACGCGAGGGGTAGAACATCCAAGAGCGCCAGTCCGAAGGCCTCACTAAATCATTCAATCGGTAGTAGCGACGGGCGGTGTGTACAAAGGGCAGGGACGTAATCAGCGCAAGCTGATGACTTGCACTTACTGGGAATTCCTCGTTCATGGGAAACAATTGCAAGCCCCAATCCCTATCATGAAGGGGATTGAACGGGTTACCCGCTCCTCTCGGAGGGGGAGAACACGTTGATCTCTTCAGTGTAGCGCGCGTGCGGCCCAGAACATCTAAGGGCATCACAGACCTGTTATTGCTCAATCTCGTGCGGCTAGAATTGCCGCTAATCCCTCTAAGAAGAAGTTGCGAACTGGACACCAATTGCTGGAGATCCGTCGACTAGTTAATAGGCCAGAGTCTCGTTCGTTATCGGAATTAACCAGACAAATCGCTCCACCAACTAAGAACGGCCATGCACCACCACCCACCGAATCGAGAAAGAGCTCTCAATCTGTCAATCCTTCCGGTGTCTGGGCCTGGTGAGGTTCCCCGTGTTGAGTCAAATTAAGCCGCAGGCTCCACTCCTGGTGGTGCCCTTCCGTCAATTCCTTTAAGTTTCAGCTTTGCAACCATACTTCCCCCGGAACCCAAAGACTTTGGTTTCCCGGAAGCTGCCCGCCGGGTCATGGGAATAACGCCGGCGGATCGCTAGTTGGCATCGTTTATGGTTAGAACTAGGGCGGTATCTGATCGCCTTCGAACCTCTAACTTTCGTTCTTGATTAATGAAAACATCCTTGGCAAATGCTTTCGCAGTAGTTCGTCTTGCGACGGTCCAAGAATTTCACCTCTAGCGTCGCAGTACGAATGCCCCCGCCTGTTCCTATTAGTCATTACCTCAGGTTCCGAAAACCAACAAAATAGAACCGAGGTCCTATTCCATTATTCCATGCATAGACATTCAGGCCATTAAAGTAGCCTGCTCTGAGCACTCTAATTTTTTCAAAGTAAACGTGCCGGCCACTCGGGACACTCGATGAAGAGCACCCCGTGCGAGCCGGCGGGGCTAGTTAGCTGTTCGGAGCGTGACAGTAAGCACCAGGCGGTGTACCGTCAGTCCGGAACTGAGATCCAACTACGAGCTTTTTAACCGCAACAACTTTAATATACGCTATTGGAGCTGGAATTACCGCGGCTGCTGGCACCAGACTTGCCCTCCAATAGATCCTCGTTAAAGGATTTAAAGTGTACTCATTCCGATTGCGAGGCCTCGGATGAGTCTCGCATCGTTATTTTTCGTCACTACCTCCCCGTGCCGGGAGTGGGTAATTTGCGTGCCTGCTGCCTTCCTTAGATGTGGTAGCCGTTTCTCAGGCTCCCTCTCCGGAATCGAACCCTGATTCCCCGTTACCCGTTATAGCCATTGTAGGCGCATAACCTACAATCGAAAGCTGATAAGGCAGACACTTGAAGGATGCGGCGCCGGTGCGGAGACCGTGCGCTCAGCAAAAAGTTATTCAGATTCACCACGGGTGGGTTAACGGACCGAGGCCCGACCAGTTTTGAACTAATAAAAGCGCTCTTCCCTTGCGGTCAGAGACGTGATGCATGTATTAGCTCTAGAATTACCACAGTTATCCAAGTAAGTGGGTTTACAGATCCAATGAAACATAGCTGATTTAATGAGCCATTCGCGGTTTCGCCTTAACTCGGCTTGTACTTACACATGCATGGCTTAATCTTTGAGACAAGCATATGACTACTGGCAGGATCAACCAGGTAGCTCAACAGTACTACTGATATATAGTACACAAGACACACACACACACCCCTCGCTCCCCTCGGTTTTGCGTTTTAATCCTGCTTTGCAAGTTAAATCTCACTATGGACTCTCTAGCAGCCCGACAGTATGGCGTTATGTCGATACGTTAGACGAACAGAGGCGGAGGAGAGCAGTTACTCCGCGTGGACGAACGATCATAACTACCCCGCCGAGATTACTCCTGCTCGTCATTGTCGTCATTCAACACGGCAAGCTGGAAAAACAGGAGGAGGAGCAGTAGTAAGTGAGTAGGTGGTGGTGGTCTTTTTCGTTTTGGTAGGGACGCGAGTCTTATTTTCCTCGGCGTCACCCCTTTTATATGAAAGGAACCGTCGGAAATGCATCCGAGGTGCCGTGTGGTTTGTCGCCTCCTCGTTGGTGGAGAGAGGCGACGCCACAGTGTTTTTGTTCAGCCTTCCCATGACATGGAAGAAGGTTGGTGCTCTGTTCCCATGCACACAGACCGATCGATAGCTGACTCGATGTGCAGTCGTAGGCTGGAGAAGTGATCGCACGGAGATCGGAAGGAATCGTCGTGACACAATACAGAGGCGCTGCTTTGAAGGCCTCTCGAGCCTCACGACGTGCGCGATTACGGGCGCTCTCGCCTAATGCTACGTATGTCTAGCAGAATGCAAGTTCGCCTCGCGCACCGGACCCGAGATGCCGCAGCGTGTGCAGTGACAGTTCTCAGTTTGCATCGAGCATCGGGATCATGCTCTTGCGGGAAGGAGGATGATGGGGGGTTGTGTGGAGAGAGAGCTGCTGCCGAAACAAACTACTCACTCCAGGGAGGAATTGAAGGCAATTCTCGAGCCACACGACATGCGCGAGTTTCGCCGACCGTCTTCGCCCACTGTTACGTATGTCTAACACATGAACAAGATCGGTCGCACGCGCACACCGGACCCCGAGGTGCCTGGGCTCTGGAACCACACGACATGTGCGAGGAGGGCCGCCTTCGCCTGCAAGTTACGTATGTCTAACAAGACGCAATGGTCGGTCGCTCACACACCGGACTCCAAATACCTCAGCCTATGTGGCATTTGCCCCGCGACAGACAGGCAGGTTCCCCATTGGCGCCGGTGAACGAGAAGCAGTTCGCAACCGCACCGGAACCCAGAACCTGTGATCCAATCCCGCGACAGGCAAAACACCGTCTGGTTCCCCAATTACTCCGGTATACGTCTGCGGCAAACAGTTCGCTACCGCACCGGAACCGAGAACCAGCACCCTAACAGTGGGGGAAGAGAAAGGAGCCCACGCACCAAAACAATGGAATACATTTGCTCCTTCTCTCTGGCGACAACGAGACACAATGTCGCCAAGACGCCGGTAGTAGGTTCAGCCAGCCACCGAGTCTCCCCCTTTATATAGCTATATCTAACGTCCATGGAAGGCCATCTCGGACCACACGACATGCGCGAGTTTCGCCGACCGTCTTCGCCCACTGTTACGTATGTCTAACACATGAACAAGATCGGTCGCACGCGCACACCGGACCCGAGATGCCTGGCTCTGGAACCACACGACATGTGCAAGGAGGGCCGCCTTCGCCTAATGTTACGTATGTCTAACAGAACGCAATGGTCGGTCACTCACACACCGGACTCCAAATACCTCAGCCTATGTGGCATTTGCCCCGCGACAGACAGGCAGGTTCCCCATTGGCGCCGGTGAACGAGAAGCAGTTCGCAACCGCACCGGAACCCAGAACCTGTGATCCAATCCCGCGACAGGCAAAACACCGTCTGGTTCCCCAATTACTCCGGTATACGTCTGCGGCAAACAGTTCGCTACCGCACCGGAACCGAGAACCAGCACCCTAACAGTGGGGGAAGAGAAAGGAGCCCACGTACCAAAACAATGGAATACATTTGCTCCTTCTCTCTGGCGACAACGAGACACAATGTCGCCAAGACGCCGGTAGTTGTCAGCCAGCCACCGCGTCTCCCCCTTTATATAGCTATATCTAATGTGCATGGAAGGCCATCTCGGACCACACGACATGCGCGAGTTTCGCCGACCGTCTTCGCCCACTGTTACGTATGTCTAACACATGAACAAGATCGGTCGCACGCGCACACCGGACCCGAGATGCCTGGCTCTGGAACCACACGACATGTGCAAGGAGGGCCGCCTTCGCCTAATGTTACGTATGTCTAACAGAACGCAATGGTCGGTCACTCACACACCGGACTCCAAATACCTCGGCATATGTACCCCGCGACAGGTAAAAGGCTGGTTCCCCATTTACTCCGGTAAACGTCTGCGGCAAACAGTTCGCTACCGCACCGGAACCGAGAACCAACACCGTGGAATGGGGGAAGGGAAAGTAGCCAACGCACCAAAACAATGGAAAACATTTGCTCCTTCCCTCTGGCAACAACGAGACTTAGAATGTCGCCAAGACGCAGGTAGTTGTCAGTAGTCTCCCTCGCATGGTCCCCTAAGACAGCAGGTTACCCACGAGAAAGGTGCCACAGACACCAGGTCTCCCCTATATATATCGAATGGGTCAAGGTGATGTCGTCACTTCGTGCAAATTGAGCTCAAATGGTCGCCCAGCTCTCGCTGTGCTGTGGTCTAAGCACGAAAACCCCTGATGTACCATGTCCCAGTTCTGGAAAAAGGTACACTCCGGCGCTCGATTTCGGCCAGAATGCCGAACTTGCCTCCCAATTCCTTTCAGGTCTGAGAGCCTTGAAGGACAATAGGGTTACCGGACCAGGCACTTGCAAGGGAGTCAGGGTTACGTTTCGCCGTTTCGGTACCCTCCATCCGATTTGGACGAGATTGAAAACGGAAGCACTTGGGCCGAAGGCCGACGCGGGACTCTAGTCGCCGGGCCCGGCTCTAGCCCCTGGACCCGGGTTAAGTTGTGCCGTTTCCGTACCCCTCGTCCGATTTGGACGAGATTGAAAACAGAAGCACTCGGGTCGGAGGCCGACGCGGGACTCTAGTCCCCGGGCCCGGCTCTAGCTACTGGACCCGGCTGGCAAAACGTAACTTCGGCGCCCTCCGTCCGATTTCCGCGAGACTGAAAACGCAAACGCCCAACCGGAAGCACACCGCTGGGCTTTAGTCCCTGGGTCCGGCTCTAGCTCTGGGGCCCGGCTAGCCGCTGTTAACTTCGGCGCCCGCCGTCTGATTTCGACGAGACTGAAAACGCCAGCTCTGCCGGCAAAGACGGCTACTCAACAATAGCCGATGGGCTCGGCTCTAGCTCCGGGACCCGGCTCGCCGCTGGTATCTTCGGCGCCTGCCGTCCGATTTCCGCGGGGCCGACCACGCCAGCACCCGCATCCAAAGTAGGTTACCCGGCAGTAGCCGACAAATCCGGCTCTAGCTCCTGGACCCGGCTGGCCACTGGTAAATTCGGCACCCGCCGTACGATTTCCGCGGGACTGAACACACCTTCTTCCTGCATCGGAGGAAGGTACTCGGCAATAGCCGTTGGGCCCGGCTCTAGCCACTGGACCCTGGTCTCCGGTGGTAACTTCTTCGGCGCCACCGGCCCAATTCGACCAGACCCGAGCTGACGACAGGGAGAAAGGCACACTCGCTCAGGTAACTTTGTTCGAGAACATATCCCGGCTCCCGACGACACCGGCAACGCTCGCATGCTACACGAGAAACACTGCTGGCGCGACCGCCACACACCGGGCAGGAGCAGGCCGTCACGCCAGGCCAGGCATTCTCTGTGCCGGAGCATTGCCGGAGACTGGACGAGGTCCAGCGGGTAAACGGCGGGAGTAAGCCGCTCGCCTAACAGTCCAGGTTTGCACCTCCCTCCCCCCCATCTCCGGTTTCCTCCCTGCCCTCAGCCGCCTGACAGGACTCTCTCGACGCCACACCGAGCCACAGTGGGTCGTCTCGCCATTCTCTCTTGGTGCCACACCATGGACGGATCCTAGCCCGCCTTTTGAGTTCGAATCTCCGTTTTCGGCGACCCACCTTAACACCCCCCCTTTCCTCACCCATCCAGAGCCCAACCCCACCCCCTACCCCCCCAAGTCCTCGTCTCTGCTTTTCCTTCCTGCCCTCAGCCACCTGAAAGATCTACTCGACGGTTTCACCGAGCCACAGTGAGGTCGTCTCTGAATTTCCTCCCTGTCCCCAGCCGCCTCACAGCACTCTCTCGACGACGCACCCAGCCCTCAGTGGGTCGTCTCTCCGTTTCCTCCCTGTCCTCAGCCGCCTCACAGCACTCTCTCGACGACGCACCGAGCCCTCGGTGGGTCGTCTCTCCGTTTCCTCCCTGTCCTCAGCCGCCTCACAGGACTCTCTCGACGCCTCACCCTGCCACAGTGGGTCGTCTCTCCGTTCTGTCTCTGTGTCGGATCAGGGACGGATCCTAGCCCGCCGTTTGAGGTCGAATCTCCGTTTTCGGCGACCCACCTTAACACCCCCCCTCCCCTCACCCATCCAGAGCCCAACCCCACCCCCTACCCCCCCAAGTCCTCGTCTCTGCTTTTCCTTCCTGCCCTCAGCCACCTGAAAGATCTACTCGACGGTTTCACCGAGCCACAGTGAGGTCGTCTCTGAATTTCCTCCCTGTCCCCAGCCGCCTCACAGCACTCTCTCGACGACGCACCCAGCCCTCAGTGGGTCGTCTCTCCGTTTCCTCCCTGTCCTCAGCCGCCTCACAGCACTCTCTCGACGACGCACCGAGCCCTCGGTGGGTCGTCTCTCCGTTTCCTCCCTGTCCTCAGCCGCCTCACAGGACTCTCTCGACGCCTCACCCTACCACAGTGGGTCGTCTCTCCGTTCTGTCTCTGTGTCGGATCAGGGACGGATCCTAGCCCGCCGTTTGAGGTCGAATCTCCGTTTTCGGCGACCCACCTTAACACCCCCCCTCCCCTCACCCATCCAGAGCCCAACCCCACCCCCTACCCCCCCAAGTCCTCGTCTCTGCTTTTCCTTCCTGCCCTCAGCCACCTGAAAGATCTACTCGACGGTTTCACCGAGCCACAGTGAGGTCGTCTCTGAATTTCCTCCCTGTCCCCAGCCGCCTCACAGCACTCTCTCGACGACGCACCCAGCCCTCAGTGGGTCGTCTCTCCGTTTCCTCCCTGTCCTCAGCCGCCTCACAGCACTCTCTCGACGACGCACCGAGCCCTCGGTGGGTCGTCTCTCCGTTTCCTCCCTGTCCTCAGCCGCCTCACAGGACTCTCTCGACGCCTCACCCTGCCACAGTGGGTCGTCTCTCCGTTCTGTCTCTGTGTCGGATCAGGGACGGATCCTAGCCCGCCGTTTGAGGTCGAATCTCCGTTTTCGGCGACCCACCTTAACACCCCCCCTCCCCTCACCCATCCAGAGCCCAACCCCACCCCCTACCCCCCCAAGTCCTCGTCTCTGCTTTTCCTTCCTGCCCTCAGCCACCTGAAAGATCTACTCGACGGTTTCACCGAGCCACAGTGAGGTCGTCTCTGAATTTCCTCCCTGTCCCCAGCCGCCTCACAGCACTCTCTCGACGACGCACCCAGCCCTCAGTGGGTCGTCTCTCCGTTTCCTCCCTGTCCTCAGCCGCCTCACAGGACTCTCTCGACGCCTCACCCTGCCACAGTGGGTCGTCTCTCCGTTCTGTCTCTGTGTCGGATCAGGGACGGATCCTAGCCCGCCGTTTGAGGTCGAATCTCCGTTTTCGGCGACCCACCTTAACACCCCCCCTCCCCTCACCCATCCAGAGCCCAACCCCACCCCCTACCCCCCCAAGTCCTCGTCTCTGCTTTTCCTTCCTGCCCTCAGCCACCTGAAAGATCTACTCGACGGTTTCACCGAGCCACAGTGAGGTCGTCTCTGAATTTCCTCCCTGTCCCCAGCCGCCTCACAGCACTCTCTCGACGACGCACCCAGCCCTCAGTGGGTCGTCTCTCCGTTTCCTCCCTGTCCTCAGCCGCCTCACAGCACTCTCTCGACGACGCACCGAGCCCTCGGTGGGTCGTCTCTCCGTTTCCTCCCTGTCCTCAGCCGCCTCACAGGACTCTCTCGACGCCTCACCCTGCCACAGTGGGTCGTCTCTCCGTTCTGTCTCTGTGTCGGATCAGGGACGGATCCTAGCCCGCCGTTTGAGGTCGAATCTCCGTTTTCGGCGACCCACCTTAACACCCCCCCTCCCCTCACCCATCCAGAGCCCAACCCCACCCCCTACCCCCCCAAGTCCTCGTCTCTGCTTTTCCTTCCTGCCCTCAGCCACCTGAAAGATCTACTCGACGGTTTCACCGAGCCACAGTGAGGTCGTCTCTGAATTTCCTCCCTGTCCCCAGCCGCCTCACAGCACTCTCTCGACGACGCACCCAGCCCTCAGTGGGTCGTCTCTCCGTTTCCTCCCTGTCCTCAGCCGCCTCACAGGACTCTCTCGACGCCTCACCCTGCCACAGTGGGTCGTCTCTCCGTTCTGTCTCTGTGTCGGATCAGGGACGGATCCTAGCCCGCCGTTTGAGGTCGAATCTCCGTTTTCGGCGACCCACCTTAACACCCCCCCTCCCCTCACCCATCCAGAGCCCAACCCCACCCCCTACCCCCCCAAGTCCTCGTCTCTGCTTTTCCTTCCTGCCCTCAGCCACCTGAAAGATCTACTCGACGGTTTCACCGAGCCACAGTGAGGTCGTCTCTGAATTTCCTCCCTGTCCCCAGCCGCCTCACAGCACTCTCTCGACGACGCACCCAGCCCTCAGTGGGTCGTCTCTCCGTTTCCTCCCTGTCCTCAGCCGCCTCACAGCACTCTCTCGACGACGCACCGAGCCCTCGGTGGGTCGTCTCTCCGTTTCCTCCCTGTCCTCAGCCGCCTCACAGGACTCTCTCGACGCCTCACCCTGCCACAGTGGGTCGTCTCTCCGTTCTGTCTCTGTGTCGGATCAGGGACGGATCCTAGCCCGCCGTTTGAGGTCGAATCTCCGTTTTCGGCGACCCACCTTAACACCCCCCCTCCCCTCACCCATCCAGAGCCCAACCCCACCCCCTACCCCCCCAAGTCCTCGTCTCTGCTTTTCCTTCCTGCCCTCAGCCACCTGAAAGATCTACTCGACGGTTTCACCGAGCCACAGTGAGGTCGTCTCTGAATTTCCTCCCTGTCCCCAGCCGCCTCACAGCACTCTCTCGACGACGCACCCAGCCCTCAGTGGGTCGTCTCTCCGTTTCCTCCCTGTCCTCAGCCGCCTCACAGGACTCTCTCGACGCCTCACCCTGCCACAGTGGGTCGTCTCTCCGTTCTGTCTCTGTGTCGGATCAGGGACGGATCCTAGCCCGCCGTTTGAGGTCGAATCTCCGTTTTCGGCGACCCACCTTAACACCCCCCCTCCCCTCACCCATCCAGAGCCCAACCCCACCCCCTACCCCCCCAAGTCCTCGTCTCTGCTTTTCCTTCCTGCCCTCAGCCACCTGAAAGATCTACTCGACGGTTTCACCGAGCCACAGTGAGGTCGTCTCTGAATTTCCTCCCTGTCCCCAGCCGCCTCACAGCACTCTCTCGACGACGCACCCAGCCCTCAGTGGGTCGTCTCTCCGTTTCCTCCCTGTCCTCAGCCGCCTCACAGCACTCTCTCGACGACGCACCGAGCCCTCGGTGGGTCGTCTCTCCGTTTCCTCCCTGTCCTCAGTCGCCTCACAGGACTCTCTCGACGCCTCACCCTGCCACAGTGGGTCGTCTCTCCGTTCTGTCTCTGTGTCGGATCAGGGACGGATCCTAGCCCGCCTTTTGAGTTCGAATCTCCGTTTTCGGCGACCCACCTTAACACCCCCCCTCCCCACACCCATCCAGAGCCCTACCCCACCCCCTACCCCCCCAAGTCCTCGCCTCTGCTTTTCCTTCCTGCCCTCAGCCACCTGAAAGATCTACTCGACGGTTTCACCGAGCCACAGTGAGGTCGTCTCTCAATTTCCTCCCTGTCCCCAGCCGCCTCACAGCACTCTCTCGACGACGCACCCAGCCCTCAGTGGGGTCGTCTCTCCGTTTCCTCCCTGCCCTCAGCCGCCTCACAGGACTCTCTCGACGCCGCACCGAGCCCTCAGTGGGTCGTCTCTCCGTTTCCTCCCTGTGCTCATCCGCCTCACAGGACTCTCTCGACGCCTCACCCTGCCACAGTGGGTCGTCTCTCCGTTCTGTCTCTGTGTCGGATCAGGGACGGATCCTAGCCCGCCATTTGAGGTCGAGTCTCCGTTTTCGGCGACCCACCTTAACACCCCCCCTCCCCTCACCCATCCAGAGCCCTACCCCACCCCCTACCCCCCCAAGTCCTCGCCTCTGCTTTTCCTTCCTGCCCTCAGCCACCTGAAAGATCTACTCGACGGTTTCACCGAGCCACAGTGAGGTCGTCTCTCAATTTCCTCCCTGTCCCCAGCCGCCTCACAGCACTCTCTCGACGACGCACCCAGCCCTCAGTGGGGTCGTCTCTCCGTTTCCTCCCTGCCCTCAGCCGCCTCACAGGACTCTCTCGACGCCGCACCGAGCCCTCAGTGGGTCGTCTCTCCGTTTC
>NW_027190695.1:17500-29299 GCF_040958095.1 Procambarus clarkii
CCATCTATGCCCTCGCGGGCGCCGCCACACGGGCCTGTCACCCTCCATGGGTAGTGGCCGCTTTCAAGCTTGACTTAGGCGGTATGGGACGGCGTGCCGGACCCTCCGAAACGCAACACCCCTCGTGCCGGTTAAGACACGAGGTTATGCGCTGGGCTCTTCCCCGTTCAGTCGCCCTTACTAAGGGAATCCCTGTTGGTTTCTTTTCCTCCGCTTATTAATATGCTTAAATTTGGCGGGTAGGTCTCTCCCGACACGAGGTCGACGGTGGGTTTTTTTTTTCGTGCGCTGGTGGTTTAAAATTTTATTTGATCATCGATCATCGCTCGAGGGGCGGTCTCGGCGCAAAAACACACACACACAGTCACACACATTTTGATTTGATCAATCAAGGACGCCACCCGTCGGCGAGCACTCTGGCTACGCCTTTTGCTGAGGGGCAAAGCACAGCACGGGAGCAGCACCTCCTCCGTCATGACGACAGGCGGTCGCTCCCTCGCACCACACCAGCAACAAACACAGCGGCTGCTGCTGATGATGCCACGGCTGTTACTGTCCCCCAGCCAACGCACTGAAAATCCGAATTTGGCCGTCTGACGGCTTGCGCCAGACACGCCGTCACTTCGGTTTCAGCAAGCGTTGCTTATAGGCCCCACAACTGTGGCAGCGGCTACCACTAGGGTGCACACATGCCAACGAAATTATAACAATAATAATAATAACAACAGTAGTAGTATAGCACTACTTCTGTGCGCACACGCCTCTCTCTCATACATGCACCTGTGTACTGGTGTAATTTACTCGTTCATGAGCGTTATTGGCACCATTTCTTCTCTCTCTCGAATTCTGCTAGGCCAAAGTAAATGAAATCCGGTTGAGTCGGTCCGTAGAGAGTGTGTGTGATAGGCGGGAGGTTCCTCAAGCGTTCAATTTCCCTGGCACACTACTACCTCTGGACGGCGACGCATGGCATGTCGCTTCCGACCCGGTCCTCTAGCCATACCCTTGTGTTGTGCCATCCAGTCCACGGAGGGGTGGAAACTGGCGGCTTTGCTTGCTGCACGTCTGTGGGACAATCGGATCCGCAGCAGACGTCGAGTGTTTTCTCACTCAAAGGGCGGCAGGCCTCTGTTGCAGAAATAGGACGAAAAGCGTCTTTCTTTCACAGCATGATGAGGTGTGCTAGGGGCTCGTTTGTCAAATATTAGGGGGACTCCCGGTTTGCCTCCTGCCTTCTCATTCGGGGGGCAGTGGCGGGCGTCGTTCCCCAGAGCAGGCCAAAGCGCATCGTTGAGCCTGCCAAAGAGCAGAATATGGAGGCCGCAACAGCTACTCGCCCGATGGATGTTATTCCGACCCTCGCGCAGGAGTGGCGACAGTACACATATCAGGACTGCCGCCGCAATGTGCGTTCGACTTGTCGATGTATCTGGTATTCTTGCGATTCACATACCGACACGCAGTTAGCTGCGGTCTTCATCGACCCACGAGCCAAGTGATCCACCGTTAAGAGTTGTATATGTTTTTATTAAGGCCTGTCGGCCGTCTATCACTCCATCATAGGAGGACGTAATGTATGGGGGGTTTGATAGGGCTGGTAAGAGCCCGACTTTGGTTAGAAGACACATAAAATGCTTTTTTTCTCTCTCCCCTTTTTCCTCCTCTGCCGCACACGTACATTTACGTTTACAGTAGAGTGAAGGCGGGGAGGGAGGGGCCCACTGGGAAGCGTGTCAAGGAAAACCCAGCACTAGACGCCGCCAGAGTAGCAGGCGCCGGCCCTGTCAACGAGAGGAGCAGTAGCGTCTTCGCCTGCTGCTTTCTCTCTATGGTGTGGGTGCCGGAAGCCACTGAGCGACCGGGGACAAGGAAGAAAGATGTCGGTGACGGGTGTCGCGAGCCCCAACAGATGACTCTAAAGCAGTATACGGCGCTAGGACTGTGACCTGCGCCGGTCGGACTGACTGACATGTCATGTCAGTCCGACATCACAGACCTGTTATTGTCTCACAGTGGGTGTTGATCTCCCCGCCGTTTATCCGCTTTCTCCTTTCCCACGGCAATTGGGTGCGGCTCCCAAGGCTACCCTTGCCTTCTTCGCATTGAAGAATACTCGAACGACGACGACGAGCCGATGGTTGCAGCTCTCGCGTCACAAACTGTAATGATCCTTCCGCAGGTTCACCTACGGAAACCTTGTTACGACTTTTACTTCCTCTAAATGATCAAGTTTGGACATCTTTCCGTCAGCTCGAGGCGAGAACCCCTTGCGCCGAGACGCGAGGGGTAGAACATCCAAGAGCGCCAGTCCGAAGGCCTCACTAAATCATTCAATCGGTAGTAGCGACGGGCGGTGTGTACAAAGGGCAGGGACGTAATCAGCGCAAGCTGATGACTTGCACTTACTGGGAATTCCTCGTTCATGGGAAACAATTGCAAGCCCCAATCCCTATCATGAAGGGGATTGAACGGGTTACCCGCTCCTCTCGGAGGGGGAGAACACGTTGATCTCTTCAGTGTAGCGCGCGTGCGGCCCAGAACATCTAAGGGCATCACAGACCTGTTATTGCTCAATCTCGTGCGGCTAGAATTGCCGCTAATCCCTCTAAGAAGAAGTTGCGAACTGGACACCAATTGCTGGAGATCCGTCGACTAGTTAATAGGCCAGAGTCTCGTTCGTTATCGGAATTAACCAGACAAATCGCTCCACCAACTAAGAACGGCCATGCACCACCACCCACCGAATCGAGAAAGAGCTCTCAATCTGTCAATCCTTCCGGTGTCTGGGCCTGGTGAGGTTCCCCGTGTTGAGTCAAATTAAGCCGCAGGCTCCACTCCTGGTGGTGCCCTTCCGTCAATTCCTTTAAGTTTCAGCTTTGCAACCATACTTCCCCCGGAACCCAAAGACTTTGGTTTCCCGGAAGCTGCCCGCCGGGTCATGGGAATAACGCCGGCGGATCGCTAGTTGGCATCGTTTATGGTTAGAACTAGGGCGGTATCTGATCGCCTTCGAACCTCTAACTTTCGTTCTTGATTAATGAAAACATCCTTGGCAAATGCTTTCGCAGTAGTTCGTCTTGCGACGGTCCAAGAATTTCACCTCTAGCGTCGCAGTACGAATGCCCCCGCCTGTTCCTATTAGTCATTACCTCAGGTTCCGAAAACCAACAAAATAGAACCGAGGTCCTATTCCATTATTCCATGCATAGACATTCAGGCCATTAAAGTAGCCTGCTCTGAGCACTCTAATTTTTTCAAAGTAAACGTGCCGGCCACTCGGGACACTCGATGAAGAGCACCCCGTGCGAGCCGGCGGGGCTAGTTAGCTGTTCGGAGCGTGACAGTAAGCACCAGGCGGTGTACCGTCAGTCCGGAACTGAGATCCAACTACGAGCTTTTTAACCGCAACAACTTTAATATACGCTATTGGAGCTGGAATTACCGCGGCTGCTGGCACCAGACTTGCCCTCCAATAGATCCTCGTTAAAGGATTTAAAGTGTACTCATTCCGATTGCGAGGCCTCGGATGAGTCTCGCATCGTTATTTTTCGTCACTACCTCCCCGTGCCGGGAGTGGGTAATTTGCGTGCCTGCTGCCTTCCTTAGATGTGGTAGCCGTTTCTCAGGCTCCCTCTCCGGAATCGAACCCTGATTCCCCGTTACCCGTTATAGCCATTGTAGGCGCATAACCTACAATCGAAAGCTGATAAGGCAGACACTTGAAGGATGCGGCGCCGGTGCGGAGACCGTGCGCTCAGCAAAAAGTTATTCAGATTCACCACGGGTGGGTTAACGGACCGAGGCCCGACCAGTTTTGAACTAATAAAAGCGCTCTTCCCTTGCGGTCAGAGACGTGATGCATGTATTAGCTCTAGAATTACCACAGTTATCCAAGTAAGTGGGTTTACAGATCCAATGAAACATAGCTGATTTAATGAGCCATTCGCGGTTTCGCCTTAACTCGGCTTGTACTTACACATGCATGGCTTAATCTTTGAGACAAGCATATGACTACTGGCAGGATCAACCAGGTAGCTCAACAGTACTACTGATATATAGTACACAAGACACACACACACACCCCTCGCTCCCCTCGGTTTTGCGTTTTAATCCTGCTTTGCAAGTTAAATCTCACTATGGACTCTCTAGCAGCCCGACAGTATGGCGTTATGTCGATACGTTAGACGAACAGAGGCGGAGGAGAGCAGTTACTCCGCGTGGACGAACGATCATAACTACCCCGCCGAGATTACTCCTGCTCGTCATTGTCGTCATTCAACACGGCAAGCTGGAAAAACAGGAGGAGGAGCAGTAGTAAGTGAGTAGGTGGTGGTGGTCTTTTTCGTTTTGGTAGGGACGCGAGTCTTATTTTCCTCGGCGTCACCCCTTTTATATGAAAGGAACCGTCGGAAATGCATCCGAGGTGCCGTGTGGTTTGTCGCCTCCTCGTTGGTGGAGAGAGGCGACGCCACAGTGTTTTTGTTCAGCCTTCCCATGACATGGAAGAAGGTTGGTGCTCTGTTCCCATGCACACAGACCGATCGATAGCTGACTCGATGTGCAGTCGTAGGCTGGAGAAGTGATCGCACGGAGATCGGAAGGAATCGTCGTGACACAATACAGAGGCGCTGCTTTGAAGGCCTCTCGAGCCTCACGACGTGCGCGATTACGGGCGCTCTCGCCTAATGCTACGTATGTCTAGCAGAATGCAAGTTCGCCTCGCGCACCGGACCCGAGATGCCGCAGCGTGTGCAGTGACAGTTCTCAGTTTGCATCGAGCATCGGGATCATGCTCTTGCGGGAAGGAGGATGATGGGGGGTTGTGTGGAGAGAGAGCTGCTGCCGAAACAAACTACTCACTCCAGGGAGGAATTGAAGGCAATTCTCGAGCCACACGACATGCGCGAGTTTCGCCGACCGTCTTCGCCCACTGTTACGTATGTCTAACACATGAACAAGATCGGTCGCACGCGCACACCGGACCCCGAGGTGCCTGGGCTCTGGAACCACACGACATGTGCGAGGAGGGCCGCCTTCGCCTGCAAGTTACGTATGTCTAACAAGACGCAATGGTCGGTCGCTCACACACCGGACTCCAAATACCTCAGCCTATGTGGCATTTGCCCCGCGACAGACAGGCAGGTTCCCCATTGGCGCCGGTGAACGAGAAGCAGTTCGCAACCGCACCGGAACCCAGAACCTGTGATCCAATCCCGCGACAGGCAAAACACCGTCTGGTTCCCCAATTACTCCGGTATACGTCTGCGGCAAACAGTTCGCTACCGCACCGGAACCGAGAACCAGCACCCTAACAGTGGGGGAAGAGAAAGGAGCCCACGCACCAAAACAATGGAATACATTTGCTCCTTCTCTCTGGCGACAACGAGACACAATGTCGCCAAGACGCCGGTAGTAGGTTCAGCCAGCCACCGAGTCTCCCCCTTTATATAGCTATATCTAACGTCCATGGAAGGCCATCTCGGACCACACGACATGCGCGAGTTTCGCCGACCGTCTTCGCCCACTGTTACGTATGTCTAACACATGAACAAGATCGGTCGCACGCGCACACCGGACCCGAGATGCCTGGCTCTGGAACCACACGACATGTGCAAGGAGGGCCGCCTTCGCCTAATGTTACGTATGTCTAACAGAACGCAATGGTCGGTCACTCACACACCGGACTCCAAATACCTCAGCCTATGTGGCATTTGCCCCGCGACAGACAGGCAGGTTCCCCATTGGCGCCGGTGAACGAGAAGCAGTTCGCAACCGCACCGGAACCCAGAACCTGTGATCCAATCCCGCGACAGGCAAAACACCGTCTGGTTCCCCAATTACTCCGGTATACGTCTGCGGCAAACAGTTCGCTACCGCACCGGAACCGAGAACCAGCACCCTAACAGTGGGGGAAGAGAAAGGAGCCCACGTACCAAAACAATGGAATACATTTGCTCCTTCTCTCTGGCGACAACGAGACACAATGTCGCCAAGACGCCGGTAGTTGTCAGCCAGCCACCGCGTCTCCCCCTTTATATAGCTATATCTAATGTGCATGGAAGGCCATCTCGGACCACACGACATGCGCGAGTTTCGCCGACCGTCTTCGCCCACTGTTACGTATGTCTAACACATGAACAAGATCGGTCGCACGCGCACACCGGACCCGAGATGCCTGGCTCTGGAACCACACGACATGTGCAAGGAGGGCCGCCTTCGCCTAATGTTACGTATGTCTAACAGAACGCAATGGTCGGTCACTCACACACCGGACTCCAAATACCTCGGCATATGTACCCCGCGACAGGTAAAAGGCTGGTTCCCCATTTACTCCGGTAAACGTCTGCGGCAAACAGTTCGCTACCGCACCGGAACCGAGAACCAACACCGTGGAATGGGGGAAGGGAAAGTAGCCAACGCACCAAAACAATGGAAAACATTTGCTCCTTCCCTCTGGCAACAACGAGACTTAGAATGTCGCCAAGACGCAGGTAGTTGTCAGTAGTCTCCCTCGCATGGTCCCCTAAGACAGCAGGTTACCCACGAGAAAGGTGCCACAGACACCAGGTCTCCCCTATATATATCGAATGGGTCAAGGTGATGTCGTCACTTCGTGCAAATTGAGCTCAAATGGTCGCCCAGCTCTCGCTGTGCTGTGGTCTAAGCACGAAAACCCCTGATGTACCATGTCCCAGTTCTGGAAAAAGGTACACTCCGGCGCTCGATTTCGGCCAGAATGCCGAACTTGCCTCCCAATTCCTTTCAGGTCTGAGAGCCTTGAAGGACAATAGGGTTACCGGACCAGGCACTTGCAAGGGAGTCAGGGTTACGTTTCGCCGTTTCGGTACCCTCCATCCGATTTGGACGAGATTGAAAACGGAAGCACTTGGGCCGAAGGCCGACGCGGGACTCTAGTCGCCGGGCCCGGCTCTAGCCCCTGGACCCGGGTTAAGTTGTGCCGTTTCCGTACCCCTCGTCCGATTTGGACGAGATTGAAAACAGAAGCACTCGGGTCGGAGGCCGACGCGGGACTCTAGTCCCCGGGCCCGGCTCTAGCTACTGGACCCGGCTGGCAAAACGTAACTTCGGCGCCCTCCGTCCGATTTCCGCGAGACTGAAAACGCAAACGCCCAACCGGAAGCACACCGCTGGGCTTTAGTCCCTGGGTCCGGCTCTAGCTCTGGGGCCCGGCTAGCCGCTGTTAACTTCGGCGCCCGCCGTCTGATTTCGACGAGACTGAAAACGCCAGCTCTGCCGGCAAAGACGGCTACTCAACAATAGCCGATGGGCTCGGCTCTAGCTCCGGGACCCGGCTCGCCGCTGGTATCTTCGGCGCCTGCCGTCCGATTTCCGCGGGGCCGACCACGCCAGCACCCGCATCCAAAGTAGGTTACCCGGCAGTAGCCGACAAATCCGGCTCTAGCTCCTGGACCCGGCTGGCCACTGGTAAATTCGGCACCCGCCGTACGATTTCCGCGGGACTGAACACACCTTCTTCCTGCATCGGAGGAAGGTACTCGGCAATAGCCGTTGGGCCCGGCTCTAGCCACTGGACCCTGGTCTCCGGTGGTAACTTCTTCGGCGCCACCGGCCCAATTCGACCAGACCCGAGCTGACGACAGGGAGAAAGGCACACTCGCTCAGGTAACTTTGTTCGAGAACATATCCCGGCTCCCGACGACACCGGCAACGCTCGCATGCTACACGAGAAACACTGCTGGCGCGACCGCCACACACCGGGCAGGAGCAGGCCGTCACGCCAGGCCAGGCATTCTCTGTGCCGGAGCATTGCCGGAGACTGGACGAGGTCCAGCGGGTAAACGGCGGGAGTAAGCCGCTCGCCTAACAGTCCAGGTTTGCACCTCCCTCCCCCCCATCTCCGGTTTCCTCCCTGCCCTCAGCCGCCTGACAGGACTCTCTCGACGCCACACCGAGCCACAGTGGGTCGTCTCGCCATTCTCTCTTGGTGCCACACCATGGACGGATCCTAGCCCGCCTTTTGAGTTCGAATCTCCGTTTTCGGCGACCCACCTTAACACCCCCCCTTTCCTCACCCATCCAGAGCCCAACCCCACCCCCTACCCCCCCAAGTCCTCGTCTCTGCTTTTCCTTCCTGCCCTCAGCCACCTGAAAGATCTACTCGACGGTTTCACCGAGCCACAGTGAGGTCGTCTCTGAATTTCCTCCCTGTCCCCAGCCGCCTCACAGCACTCTCTCGACGACGCACCCAGCCCTCAGTGGGTCGTCTCTCCGTTTCCTCCCTGTCCTCAGCCGCCTCACAGCACTCTCTCGACGACGCACCGAGCCCTCGGTGGGTCGTCTCTCCGTTTCCTCCCTGTCCTCAGCCGCCTCACAGGACTCTCTCGACGCCTCACCCTGCCACAGTGGGTCGTCTCTCCGTTCTGTCTCTGTGTCGGATCAGGGACGGATCCTAGCCCGCCGTTTGAGGTCGAATCTCCGTTTTCGGCGACCCACCTTAACACCCCCCCTCCCCTCACCCATCCAGAGCCCAACCCCACCCCCTACCCCCCCAAGTCCTCGTCTCTGCTTTTCCTTCCTGCCCTCAGCCACCTGAAAGATCTACTCGACGGTTTCACCGAGCCACAGTGAGGTCGTCTCTGAATTTCCTCCCTGTCCCCAGCCGCCTCACAGCACTCTCTCGACGACGCACCCAGCCCTCAGTGGGTCGTCTCTCCGTTTCCTCCCTGTCCTCAGCCGCCTCACAGCACTCTCTCGACGACGCACCGAGCCCTCGGTGGGTCGTCTCTCCGTTTCCTCCCTGTCCTCAGCCGCCTCACAGGACTCTCTCGACGCCTCACCCTACCACAGTGGGTCGTCTCTCCGTTCTGTCTCTGTGTCGGATCAGGGACGGATCCTAGCCCGCCGTTTGAGGTCGAATCTCCGTTTTCGGCGACCCACCTTAACACCCCCCCTCCCCTCACCCATCCAGAGCCCAACCCCACCCCCTACCCCCCCAAGTCCTCGTCTCTGCTTTTCCTTCCTGCCCTCAGCCACCTGAAAGATCTACTCGACGGTTTCACCGAGCCACAGTGAGGTCGTCTCTGAATTTCCTCCCTGTCCCCAGCCGCCTCACAGCACTCTCTCGACGACGCACCCAGCCCTCAGTGGGTCGTCTCTCCGTTTCCTCCCTGTCCTCAGCCGCCTCACAGCACTCTCTCGACGACGCACCGAGCCCTCGGTGGGTCGTCTCTCCGTTTCCTCCCTGTCCTCAGCCGCCTCACAGGACTCTCTCGACGCCTCACCCTGCCACAGTGGGTCGTCTCTCCGTTCTGTCTCTGTGTCGGATCAGGGACGGATCCTAGCCCGCCGTTTGAGGTCGAATCTCCGTTTTCGGCGACCCACCTTAACACCCCCCCTCCCCTCACCCATCCAGAGCCCAACCCCACCCCCTACCCCCCCAAGTCCTCGTCTCTGCTTTTCCTTCCTGCCCTCAGCCACCTGAAAGATCTACTCGACGGTTTCACCGAGCCACAGTGAGGTCGTCTCTGAATTTCCTCCCTGTCCCCAGCCGCCTCACAGCACTCTCTCGACGACGCACCCAGCCCTCAGTGGGTCGTCTCTCCGTTTCCTCCCTGTCCTCAGCCGCCTCACAGGACTCTCTCGACGCCTCACCCTGCCACAGTGGGTCGTCTCTCCGTTCTGTCTCTGTGTCGGATCAGGGACGGATCCTAGCCCGCCGTTTGAGGTCGAATCTCCGTTTTCGGCGACCCACCTTAACACCCCCCCTCCCCTCACCCATCCAGAGCCCAACCCCACCCCCTACCCCCCCAAGTCCTCGTCTCTGCTTTTCCTTCCTGCCCTCAGCCACCTGAAAGATCTACTCGACGGTTTCACCGAGCCACAGTGAGGTCGTCTCTGAATTTCCTCCCTGTCCCCAGCCGCCTCACAGCACTCTCTCGACGACGCACCCAGCCCTCAGTGGGTCGTCTCTCCGTTTCCTCCCTGTCCTCAGCCGCCTCACAGCACTCTCTCGACGACGCACCGAGCCCTCGGTGGGTCGTCTCTCCGTTTCCTCCCTGTCCTCAGCCGCCTCACAGGACTCTCTCGACGCCTCACCCTGCCACAGTGGGTCGTCTCTCCGTTCTGTCTCTGTGTCGGATCAGGGACGGATCCTAGCCCGCCGTTTGAGGTCGAATCTCCGTTTTCGGCGACCCACCTTAACACCCCCCCTCCCCTCACCCATCCAGAGCCCAACCCCACCCCCTACCCCCCCAAGTCCTCGTCTCTGCTTTTCCTTCCTGCCCTCAGCCACCTGAAAGATCTACTCGACGGTTTCACCGAGCCACAGTGAGGTCGTCTCTGAATTTCCTCCCTGTCCCCAGCCGCCTCACAGCACTCTCTCGACGACGCACCCAGCCCTCAGTGGGTCGTCTCTCCGTTTCCTCCCTGTCCTCAGCCGCCTCACAGGACTCTCTCGACGCCTCACCCTGCCACAGTGGGTCGTCTCTCCGTTCTGTCTCTGTGTCGGATCAGGGACGGATCCTAGCCCGCCGTTTGAGGTCGAATCTCCGTTTTCGGCGACCCACCTTAACACCCCCCCTCCCCTCACCCATCCAGAGCCCAACCCCACCCCCTACCCCCCCAAGTCCTCGTCTCTGCTTTTCCTTCCTGCCCTCAGCCACCTGAAAGATCTACTCGACGGTTTCACCGAGCCACAGTGAGGTCGTCTCTGAATTTCCTCCCTGTCCCCAGCCGCCTCACAGCACTCTCTCGACGACGCACCCAGCCCTCAGTGGGTCGTCTCTCCGTTTCCTCCCTGTCCTCAGCCGCCTCACAGCACTCTCTCGACGACGCACCGAGCCCTCGGTGGGTCGTCTCTCCGTTTCCTCCCTGTCCTCAGTCGCCTCACAGGACTCTCTCGACGCCTCACCCTGCCACAGTGGGTCGTCTCTCCGTTCTGTCTCTGTGTCGGATCAGGGACGGATCCTAGCCCGCCTTTTGAGTTCGAATCTCCGTTTTCGGCGACCCACCTTAACACCCCCCCTCCCCACACCCATCCAGAGCCCTACCCCACCCCCTACCCCCCCAAGTCCTCGCCTCTGCTTTTCCTTCCTGCCCTCAGCCACCTGAAAGATCTACTCGACGGTTTCACCGAGCCACAGTGAGGTCGTCTCTCAATTTCCTCCCTGTCCCCAGCCGCCTCACAGCACTCTCTCGACGACGCACCCAGCCCTCAGTGGGGTCGTCTCTCCGTTTCCTCCCTGCCCTCAGCCGCCTCACAGGACTCTCTCGACGCCGCACCGAGCCCTCAGTGGGTCGTCTCTCCGTTTCCTCCCTGTGCTCATCCGCCTCACAGGACTCTCTCGACGCCTCACCCTGCCACAGTGGGTCGTCTCTCCGTTCTGTCTCTGTGTCGGATCAGGGACGGATCCTAGCCCGCCATTTGAGGTCGAGTCTCCGTTTTCGGCGACCCACCTTAACACCCCCCCTCCCCTCACCCATCCAGAGCCCTACCCCACCCCCTACCCCCCCAAGTCCTCGCCTCTGCTTTTCCTTCCTGCCCTCAGCCACCTGAAAGATCTACTCGACGGTTTCACCGAGCCACAGTGAGGTCGTCTCTCAATTTCCTCCCTGTCCCCAGCCGCCTCACAGCACTCTCTCGACGACGCACCCAGCCCTCAGTGGGGTCGTCTCTCCGTTTCCTCCCTGCCCTCAGCCGCCTCACAGGACTCTCTCGACGCCGCACCGAGCCCTCAGTGGGTCGTCTCTCCGTTTCCTCCCTGTGCTCATCCGCCTCACAGGACTCTCTCGACGCCTCACCCTGCCACAGTGGGTCGT
>NW_027190696.1:0-29291 GCF_040958095.1 Procambarus clarkii
AGCCACAGGGACGTTAGAAAGAATTTTTTCAGTGTCAGAGTAGTTAACAGATGGAATGCATTAGGCAGTGATGTGGTGGAGGCTGACTCCATACACAGTTTCAAGTGTAGATATGATAGAGCCCAGTAGGCTCAGGAATCTGTACACCAGTTGATTGACAGTTGAGAGGCGGGACCAAAGAGCCAGAGCTCAACCCCCGCAAACACCAGGGTAGTACTCCGATGCTTCCTCACATGTTGTTCTGTTTAAGGCTCCTTATTTTATTATTATTATTTATTGAGTTATTCATACATACACACACACATATATATATATATATATATATATATATATATATATATATATATATATATATATATATATATATATATATATATATATATACTGTACGTATATACACATATACACATACATACTCAATTTTTCCAATTACTGGGGGGGGGGGAAGGATTTCTGTGAATCGAGGCTCTTGGGCCACCAGCTGTGGGAGCGGGGCGTCTCATCTTGGAGTAATCTTTCAAACATTGGGTCCTCTAACATTTGGATGGTGTTCCATACCCTGATGGCTTGGTGCTGCAGTCTGATGTTTAGTGGCTGTATGTTCAGGAGTTCATGGAGCTCCTGGATTGTCTGATCATATGGTGGACGGTGTTTTGCTGCTCTCCTTAGCGCCTTATTTTGTACTGCTTGCAGTTTCTGCATGTTAGTTTTCTTTATGGTGTGTAGTGGTACTGGGGGATACTCTAGATGCGGCCGAACTAGAGAGCCTTATATAGGTGGATCTGAATGTTAGTACTGAGGCTTCGGAATCTCAGTTTTCCCAGTATTCCCAGGACGATCCTGTGCGTGAGTGGGTGGTGGGGGGAGAGGTCAGTACCCGGCATGACAGAAGCCCCCCCACACCCTACCAGATGGGTGGGGGGACACCCCTTTGGGGCCCTGAGTACCATCTCCCCCCCCCCCTATCCCCCCCACTCACCCCTCCTCTACAGCTTGATATCCATCCAGCCTCTTTTTTGTTTTTAGCAAGGCCTACTGATCCCTCGTCAGTAGGGGTCAGTAGCCTAGGAGCCTCGTAGCCTGGTGGATAGCGCGCAGGACTCGTAATTCTGTGGCGCGGGTTCGATTCCCGCACGAGGCAAAGTTTCTTTCACCCTGAATGCCCCTGTTACCTAGCAGTAAATAGGTACCTGGGTGTTAGTCAGCTGTCACGGGCTGCTTCCTGGGGGTGGAGGCCTGGTCAAGGACCGGGCCGCGGGGACACTAAAGCCCTGAAATCAACTCAAGATAACCCCTGCTAGGCTTGGTCAACAGACTAGTATCCAAGCTGAAGGGTATGACAACGAAACCTCATGTCGGCGGAAGACAGAAGAGTTAGGGGAGACATGATCACCTCATACAAGATTCTCCGATGAACTCATAAGGTAGATAAAGACAGTTTATTCAACACTGGTGGGACGCGAACAAGGGGACACAGGTGGAAACTGAGTACCCATATGAGCCACAGAGACGTTAGAAAGAACTTTTTCAGTGTCAGAGTAGTTAACAGGTGGAATGCACTAGGAAGTGATGTGGTGGAGGCTGACTCCATACACAGTTTCAAGTGTAGATATGATAGAGCCCAGTAGGCTTAGGAATCTGTACACCAGTTGACTGACAGTTGAGAGGCGGGACCAGAGCCGAAACTCAACCCCCGCAAGCACAATTAGATAACCACACACACACACACACACACACACACACACACACACACACACACACACACACACACACACACACACTGAACGCCCTTCAGTGAAGTCCCCTGAAGCCCATATCAAGAGGATAACATCAGCGGCATATGCCAGATAGAAGAGTTAAAGGGGACATGATCACCACATACAAGATTCTCAGAGAAATTGATAGGGTAGATAAAGACAGACTATTTAGCACAAGGGGCACACGCACTAGGGGATACAGGTTGAAATTGAGTGCCCAAATGAGCCATAGGGACGTTAGAAATATTTTTTTTAGTGTCAGAGTGGTTGACAAATGGAATGCATTAGGAAGTGATGTGGTGGAGGCTGACTCCATACACAGCTTTAAGTGTAGATATGATAGAGCCCAATAGGCTCAGGAACCTGTTCATTAGCTGATTGACGGTTGAGAGGCGGGACCAAAGAGGCCAGAGCTCAGCCCCCGCAAGCACAACTAAGTGAGTACACTTCAACAATGTTGTATCACAAGCCTAGTCTGTATATTTCCATCGCTTCTCGTCTGCCTAAATCACATACATATTTAATATTCCTTTCCTGGCCAAAGTTGGGCTGGGGAGTAATATTGGTATGAGTGAGAACTCTCAAGAACTTTACAAGTCTTCAACCATAAATATCAATAGAATAGAGGTTATAATTATCGCCATTTGTCATTTCCTGAGCTCATCCACGCGGTCGGGTCGTCGAATGCCAAAATTATGCACTGGGATATATCAGGGCAAAAAGTTTTAAGTTTTTATGAGATTTAAGATATCGGCGTTATAGAGATTAACAAGGCGAGTCAAACTGTTGTAATTTCCATAACAAATGCGCGAAACGGAAAAAGTTGAGAAAATAGTTTAAAGTGGGAAATGGCAAGAGTAAACTCCGGGAGGCGAGATCGTGGACGAGGCAGCAGCAGCAACAAGAATTTTTGCGCAAGCTGGACAGTTTTCCCGGGAGGCGGCCAGTCATGTCTCCGGGCTACGCTTACTGTAGCTACAGCCAGGCTACAGGTCCCGGCTGTACCCGCCTCCTGTACCCGCACCACCCCCTGTACCCGCCCACGCCCGCCACACTGTCTTGTTATGTCGTTAGCGGGCGGTGGCATCACGAGCGGTCCTTATACCGGGGTTTTGGGGGCCCCGCTGTTAATTCAACCTCATTTAAAGGCAACAATAAGATGTGTTTTGGAGGGGTTGTAGGCGCGGGGTTGTAGGCGTAGCTACGCCGGCGTATGGCGACGGGCCTACGCCGGTACTTCATACGCTGTGGATGAGAGAGAGAGAAAGAGATGACAGGTTCACACACTGACTTACAGGTGGGGGTCACAAAGACCAAAATCCCAGATCCCCCCGCCCTTACCCCCCCCCCAACCCCGATACCCCGAACACCCCCCCACCACCACCACCCGAACACCCCCACCCACCCCAACCCGAACACCCCCACCCCAACCCGGCCGGAACCTCCATTTCACAGTTTCCAGTCTAGAGCCTCTCTCTCTCTCTCTCCACTCCCTTCTAGGACTCCCAGCAGCACCCAGCGCTCCCAGGAGCTCCAAATAGAGTAGCTGTGACTCCAATAGAGCGCCGCGGTCTTAGAGGAGGAGGAGGAGGAGGAGAGGAACACAGGTTACAAGGTCTTGCCTCTTTTTTTTTTACCGGGTAAAGCAAGGCGGCGGGTTGCCAGTTAGTCGATTTCTTGGGGTCGGTGTTGCCGAGGTGGTGTGGATTAATTATCTTTGTTAATAATGCTAATTAAGGTTAATTAACATTTGCGGGTTAAGCACAGTTTGGGTGAGATGATGGCTGTTATATTGGAATTTGGAAAAAGTGATTATTATAGAAGTGGATAAATAGAGAGGTAAAATTTGTCATTTGGTGATGTACCCTTGTGTGTGTGTGTGTGTGTGTGTGTGTGTGTGCGTGTGTGTGTGTATGTGTGTGTGTGCGCGTGTGTGTGTGTGTGTGTGTGAGCGCGCGTGTGTGTGTGTGTGCGTGTGTGTGTGCTCGGTGAGGTGGTTACAGGGACTTGCTGGTTCAGTCTTGTGGTGGAGAGTGTGTGGTGAGTGTGTGTGTGTGTGTCCGCTCTCTTTACGGGACTAATTCCTGGTGTTAGACGGCGTTAGCGTAGCGTTAGTCCTCGTGTGCGTTAACGCAAGTCCTTACGCCCCCGCATCTTAGTGCTCAGGTAAGTGCTTTTTAGAGACTTAAACTGCGTCGGTGGGTGAGAGAGGGAGGGAGGTAGGTGACTTGGCTCCACCACATCACACGTGGGGCTGTGATAACGCGTTATATATGATAACATGTGGGTTGGGATAAGATATTAGTAAGAATAACTGCCTTAGAGGTAAGGGTATTGACGCACTCAGAGAGAGTGCCCGGCCCACGCCTCAAGGTATTTGAGTGACTATATTTAGCGGAGGATAATGTTAAAGTTGGCGTATATGGAGCAGAAGTTTGCGTAATGGTGGTGCGTCATTCTTGCCAGGAACTTAACAGCAACACCAGTAACCTAGTTCCATCTTAAGATGGCTTTAATTACTCCCCAAGATCACCCAATTTCCGCCAGAGGTGAAGGACTAGATTAATGTCGAGAGAAAGATGGAGGTTTGGCGAGGGAAAGTTAGCTTGTAGGGAGTGTGGAGGAGGGCGCACTGCTCTGCCTGGGAAATGAAAGTTTTTAAAAAGTAAAACCAAGTTATGCATAGTCAGCCGCTTACGCCTCCTGGACGCCGCCACCATATCCAACTCCGAATTTTATTTAATATCACACTCCCTATTTCCTTACTAAGTCTTAATTGCTTTCGGATTTGCATATTGATTGAGTTTGTTAATGATATTAAAAATGAATTTTGGCGTGATTGAGCAGGATGTGAATAATAGAGTAATTGTAGTGGAAGATGGCAGGGCGGGGGTGCGTATGCTGCCGTCCTCAGGCGAGAACATTGCTGTTGCCGACTTCTCTTACTGCGGGCATTTTGTCATCTTCACTTGCCTCTTAGTACCCGCTCTTAACTCTCCAGCTCTGGGTGTAGAGTTAGTGGCCCCGGTGGGGCTGGGGCAGCTACGGGGACACTGACTTGTTGTGGGTGGCGTGCGGGGGGCTTTGTCTGGCGTGAGGGGCAAGTGGCAAGGCTTTATGGAAGTTGGGAGGGAGCAGGTACATAGAGCCATGGATTCCTTTGTCATTACTGTTAGCGTGCGTTGTGTGCGTGCGTGTGTGTGTGTGTGTGTGTCTCACCCACACGCAGGAGCACCACCATGCAGGAGGAGGAGGCAAGGAAGACACACACTTGCTTTCACCGCTATTCTCGTTTCGCTAACCTTTTGGAAGAGAAATTGTGTTTACTCCAAGATGGTGCCATTGATTCTTGAGCTCCAGTTTTTGCATTTCCTTCATTTTCGTTCAGGTACACCGATTTGAACGGATGGCTTAATTCCTATTTTCCATAATTGGAGCCAAGAGAGTTTGGGTTGTTACGGAGTTGTTGTTACGAATAGCAAGTTATATAGAAGAGTAGGAAGCCTATTACAAGGTCAGAGAGACGGCGTTGATCACGTGGACATATGTGGCCGTAGCCGTCCATCATGTAGCCTCTCTTATCTATCCCCAGGCCTCCTCATAGGCCTATTCGACCGTGTGATGGTGGCCATTTAGGCTCCAATATTAATCCAACTATTCCTAGACGAATAACTCTAGTCTTATCCAGAAATGTGGAGGGGATGGTGGGGGGGGGTGAGAGGGGGACGGGTTACTTAATTTCCACATTACTTAACATAGTCTAGTGATAATTTAGGTGGCGAATTATTAAACAATGAGCATCGTACTAGTTCACAGTTTATATAGATTGGGAGAGATAGCCATGGCCAGCTCTGGTTCTTTCTTATAGATAGCCTTTGTTGTAGATAGATATAGATAGCCACCTTCAGTGAGAGGTGTCGACATGAATAATAATATTTTCAGAGCAAGATCTATGTAAATATTAGAATTAAAACTAATTTACATTAGTTGGGCCGCGGGGACACTAAAGCCCCGAAATCATCTCAAGATAACCTCAAGATAACATATTAAATGTAGCAATGGGCCCCCTACAATTTCATCAGTGGTGGAACTCATTTTAAAAGATGTATACATATTGGTTAATTGAACCAATCGGCAGTCGTGTTTAGGGAGATGCTAATCCAGATTAGTTAAATGGAGCAGCTTCTGATTATTGTTGGGGGGGGGGGAGAGATGAAGAGTGCGTCAGGTGATATAGAAGGAATATATAGTATAGCAAGATGCTGGCAGGCATGGGGGGGCGCGCGAGGGGGGGGGAGGTGATTTATATTTGTATTGAGCAGTCAGTGGCATCCGTACTAGCTGGTACAGCTCGCTCCGGATAGTTGAGCCACTGTTTGTGAAGGTCAGTGGAATGTTTTAACATTGCTGGGGACCTCAGTGTGTGTTGTGTATTATCAAGCAAGATGCAGAGTGTGGTGAGCATGGGAGAACTTGGCAAGCAGGAGAGATCACATATGCAAACTGTTAGAATATATTTATATATAGGAGACATGATTTCCATGTTGAGGACTTGATTCTGGTGTTTACTGGGCGAGACTCTGCGGGTGATGCCCGCTGGTAGTTTGAGATACACATCTTAAGTCTTAAACTTTCACTAAGACCAATGTTTAACATGGCGTAGGGTGTGTTCGAACGCGTCTTTTTGAGACTTAAGAAAAGTCTGATTAAGACATTGTATTATACAACTCTGGGTGTTAAGCTCATTTGTGAACGTAACGATACGTTTTCATGTATAATTCTTACGGAGTGGTATTATAATATTGGCTCGATGTATGGGTTATTGCCACAACAGCAACGTGTGACTTACAGATGTGGCTTGAGACGTTAACGGACACGTTTGATGTGTCCTGGAAGAGATTAAGTAACAGTGTAAGTGATGATAGGCACCAATGACATTCATCTCCCCTTGATATGTTCATGACCTGTGTATAGTGGTAAGCAGCCTATCAATAACTAACTCTTTGAATTGTAAGGTTGTTTCTAATTATTGTGAGCGTGTTTTAGCTGGATGGCAACACCGCCGCCACGCCGGTAGCGTGCATAGATGCCTCTCAAGTTTCAAGAAAGTATGAAACTTTTCCATAATACATCACACGCGCGACTGATCGAATGGCTTATTGATTCTAAATTAACTGTGGCCGAGAACGGAGTGATGTGAGGATTGTGGTGGGGAGGGGAGGGGGGGGGTGAAGGTGTGGGCATGACGGGGCACGGGGAGCAAGAGGGGTATAAGAGCCCCGTATAGGGTGTAGTAATGGCTGTATTGGTTTGTGGTAGTTGGTGGTGGTGTGGGTAGTAAGCCGTCTTGTCTCCCCCCTCCTTCCTCTCACACATAAAAACACACATTCTCTGTCATCTTCCCCCCCCTCTGTCTCTCTCTGTCTCTCTCTCTCTCTCACTCTGGTTAGAAAGGCGGGGTCCAAGAGTTAATATTAATAGCTGGTTTTTGCACATAGTAAATACACACAGTAGAAAGAAGTTTTTCAGTGTCAGAGTAGTTAACAGATGGAATGCATTAGGCAGTGATGTGGTGGAGGCTGACTCCATACACAGTTTCAAGTGTAGATATGATAGAGCCCAGTAGGCTCAGGAATCTTTATACCAGTTGATTGACAGTTGAGAGGCGGGAGCAAAGAGCCAAAGCTCAACCCCCGCAAGCACAACTAGGTGAATACGCACACCTACCTACCTCTTGTTCCTCTTTGTCAACACTTTTCAAAACCCATTTGTCGTCACTTTGCTTGGTGGTGAGGCAGCAGTCTACTGCCCTCGTCACCATCTTGGTCAGCGTGTATGAGGCGAGGCCGCATCAGCCCAACTTCTTCTCTCTTGACCAGAGATATTTGGCAAGGATACACTCCCTGTATGGTCCATCAACTCACAAAGGTGTTCATGACTAGTTATATTTGCTGCGGGGAATGAGCTACAGGTCTTGGCCCCGCCTCTAAACCCATAATCAACTGGCGTATAGGGTTCAGAGCCTATTTGGCTTTCCTTTTTCCTATCCATATTTAATTAAAGGTTTTTATGTACTAACTGGATCGCCAAGGACTCCAGACTGTTCAGAGTTGTGGCTTATGTTTCCTGTAATGAAGTGCCATGACCGTTGGAGTTACTAAGAACAGTTGAGTTTATGGTGTCCGGATACGGTAAAGCGGCGACCATTGCGTTGTTCCCTCGGTAAAAAGAGAAGATTGCTTCCGTGCGGCTTCAGCTGGTGTGAAGGGTGCGACGCACGCTCTGTTCTAGTGAGCTGAGGCTATTATTGGTGGGTGTTGGTGGGGGGGAAGGTTGGGTGGGGCATGGTGGTGGTGGTGGGGGGCAGATGTGGAGCGGTTTACTGCCCTTCCTCACCCCCACACTCTCGCATCTCTCACCCCTCACAGTAAGTGGGTGGGTGACCAGAGTATCCTAGCAGCAGTTACTGTCCTCGGCTCCTGCCCGCCACCAAATCACTATTTCCAAACCAGTTTGAGCTGTTCTCAACTGGTGTACACGTCAGAGATGATTGGTGTTCACACTCGGATCTGAACAAAAGTTAAGTGAGCTGGAGCAGTTTTCTCATTTTCCTCTTTTTTCGTACATTTAAGAATTTTTTAATTCTGTATTTCAGAAGTAGAACAAAGTGGTAGGCATATGCGCGGAGGCTGATGTCTTTTAAACAGAACTTGGTTTATATTACGGCAAATAGTGATATTACTTAAGTAACTAACGGTTATTTATGCATCTATATATGGAAGGGAGTACCACCTCTGGCTGGAAGGGGGACTCTTTGCCTCGGAGAAAAACTACACATAACACATTGGGGGGGAATGTTTAGGTCCCCCCTCCATCTGCATCTATATATATCTTACATATAATAGGTTTCACGTGTAGTCAGTGCAAAGATAATTCCCGGTAGTTTGACCAAAAGCATGTATGTCTCAAGCTTTGTATAATGGTGTGATCTTGAGGAGTTTTGGCGCGTTAATGAACCATTTTGAAGGAATGACTTGTAGGCATTCCGACGACTGATGACAATGGCAGAATGACCTTCTGCAGTTACCTTTATTCTTATGTAAAGCAATCATTATTTATGCGTGCGTGCTAAGCTTTTCAAAGTCGATTACACAATTAGATCAGTAATTCTGTTTCAGATAAAATTTGAAATCATATTACATAAGTCAATCAAGCTTGAATACATAATTTATATAGCAAATTTATATTTCATTAAAGCCATGTGAAGCAGGCTGTTGTTGCATTTATTTACATATAAACAAGCTCCCACAAATCTCGTAAAATCCTGACGTAGCCTCTTGATTACCTTGAGCAAGAGAGATGAAAGCCTGGCGTCCGTTGACCCCGCGTGGGTAATGCCTTCCCAGTTGAACCGTTTATTGTCATCTGTTGGCCTGTTGGTACACGTGTTACGGCGTCTTAAATCCTGCCCCGAGGTGAGTGGGAATGCGTGGGAGGACTTTTGGGAAGTGTAATCCTTGGGGAAATTGTGTGGTGTGATGACGGGGAGGGGGGGGGGGCTCCTGTCTGTGGAAATTGACGTAGTGTGTGTGTGTGGGGGGGGGGGAAGGGGGGTGACGCACGTCCTGTCTACCCTCTGCTCCATTTCCTCCCCCCCCCCCCCCCCTTCGTTTAATCTCCCCCCCTCTATTCTGACACACTACCATCGTCTGGTTCTCCCACGTGGTGGTGGTGGTGGTGGTTGGGGGGGGGGGGAGTTTGGGATTCACTAGTCTGTCCTCCTCCTCCTACCACACTGTAATTAGGCCACACTTATCTCTAATCACCACCATCTCTCAATCAGCCACCCGTGCCCAAGAACAAGCCCAGCTTAGCTACCACACATACACTGCCTGCTTTCACATAGTTATATTTGACAAAATGGTCCCTACTAAAAATATTATTAACCTAGCTCGCCTACACATAATTTCCCCTCTCCATTGACCCTCCCTGATCGCCCTCCCCCACACCTCCCTCCCTCCCTGATCGCCCTCCCCCCACACCTCCCTCTCTCCCTGATCGCCCTCCCCCCACACCTCCCTCCCTCCCTGATCGCCCTCCCCCACACCTCCCTCCCTCCCTGATCGCCCTCTCCCCCACACCTCCCTCCCTCCCTGATCGCCCTCTCCCCCACACCTCCCTCCCTCCCTGATCGCCCTCTCCCCCACACCTCCTTCCCTCCCTGATCGCCCTCTCCCCCACACCTCCGTCCCAGCATTACACATGTGTTCCAACTCTGCCATACAGGTTGTGGTCTGGGTGTTGACCAGTGTTGACACATGGCTACAACACAGTTCCCGCTGCGGCCAAACAAGAACTTGGTTCCTCTGAACTTGGCTTAGTGTTGGGCTGGCGTTTTCATTGCGTTACTTTAAAAGTTTCATCAAGGGGAAAAGTTTCGTCATTTGTTGAATAACAAACTTGTGCTATACGCTCTTGCAGGCTTGGCAACTTCTTCTTGTAATGAGTTGCTGTTTGGCTGAGATATCTGAGTTGTTAATTATCATGCTGTTTATGTTATTATCGATATTATACTGATTTCACTGAGCAATATTCACTGTTATTGTAATGTAGATGTATGAGGCTATTGTTTCTGTTATGTTTACAAGTACTCTGCACGTGAACTCTGTGTTGTGAACTTTGTAAAGTTTGCTTCACGAGAAACTACTTTAAAAAGAACGCAACATACGAAGTTTATTGGCAATTGCATTGTGTAGTATTTGGTTTAGCGTATATACTGATTATTTGATAATTTAAACCCTTTTTAATACAATAACAATGTGTACATTTCAAAAAGGCTATAATACGTTAATAAACAAGCAACAGCCTAGTAGATCAAACTCTCACAAGTCAAGCCTGGCCTCGGGCCGGGCTTGGGGGAGTACAAGAACTCCCAGAACCCCATCAACAAGGTATAGGTTCTATTCTAGGAGCAGTCCATACCATACAATGGAAATAAAAACGGAATTAATTCAATGAACAAGAAATCTATACACGGAAAACAGGAAAAATGTTCCTAGATTAACACGCAAAAAAAAACTTTAATTAGGCTTATATCACACAATATAAGGCTAGTATGTTAATGTTACGTGGTGCTAAATGGGGCTCGACTACTTTTGAAATTGTAGGAATTGTCACTCTTTACTAGTAAGGTAAACTGGGTAGGCAAGGTGAGTTTATATAGTTTACACAGTGTGCACAGAGAATGAACCAAAAGTTTTATGAATCGGTTTTGAATCTAGAATGAATCAGTTTTAAATGTAGATATGATAGAGCCCAGTAGGCTCAGGAATCTGTACACCAGTTGATTGACGGTTGAGACCAAAGAGTCAAAGCTCCACCCCCGCAAGCACAAATAGGCGAGTACAAATAGGTGAGTAAAAGTCGAAAATTGAATTTAAAAAAGCCTGATGTAAATTGTGAGGTTTGTGTAGTGGACATAAACATTGAGCTCAACGCTGGCGAATGGATTTGATAGTTAAATTAGCTGGCCTAAACTGGTCAAAAGATTATGCTCCGTCTAAGAGAATGAAGATAAATTGTTTTTGAAAGTTGTAAAGCACAGAGATGAGTAAAGTGCAGGCGATGAGTCACAAGAACGTGGCTGAAGTATGTAGACCAGACCACACACTAGAAGTTGAAGGGACGACGACGTTTCGGCCCGTCCTGGACCATTCTCAAGTCGATTGTCAGAATGGACAGTCGACTTGAGAATGGTCCAGGACGGGCCGAAACGTCGTCGTCCCTTCAACTTCTAGTGTGTGGTCTGGTCTACATGAGTAAAGTATTCACATGTGGGGGAAAACGCAAGGAAATTCAACATTTAAACTCTGGTACCTATTTACTGCTAGGTGAACGGAAACGTGACTAAACCATTTCTGTCTGGACCGGGATTTGAACCCGGGATTCCCGATTGCAAGTCGAGGACGACCCCATGTGTTCTACAGAGGCGCCTTAACACCCTTTCATCCTTCACCCCGATAACTTTTGACCTTTCCAAAGACCAAATAAAGGTTTCATAACTTCGTGAGGAAGATTTGTACTTCCTGATAGTATGATTATCAAACCATGTATGTATGTATATGTGTACTAGGATGACCAAACCATGTATGTGTGTGTGTGTGTACTAGGATGACCAAACCATGTATGTGTGTGTACTAGGATGACCAAACCATGTATGTATGTAGTATGATAACCAAGTTATCACAAGTCGGGGCTGGGCTCGGGGAGTACAAAGACTCGTGGAAGGTGACTGGAACGGTGACGTTTGGGGTCCGTTGGGTGGAGTTCCTGGGAGTAACTTTGGGAACTCATTACGTAAACGGGGTTCATGTGCATTGATCTACCTACAGTTGTGACACTCCTGCAACTGTATAATCTAAGTTGCGTCTTGCAATATCATATTATTTGCCAACTTAGGATTCCCATGATTTTAAAACTTGAATGCACCTAATTAGGGGGACTAACAGCTGAGTGGACAGCGCTCAGGATTCATAGTCCTGAAATTCCGGATTCGATCCCCGGTGGAGGCGGAAACAAAGGGCAGTTTCTTTGACCCTGATGCACATATTCACCCAACAGTAAATAGGTACCTGAGAGTTAGACAGCTGCTACGAGCTGCTTCCTGAGGTTGTGTAACCAAAATGAGGCCTGGTCGATGACCGGGCCGCGGAGATGCTAATCCCCGAAATCCCTATTTATGTCCTACGTTTACACCTAGACAGATAATGTGTTGCTTACTTACCTGGACCTTACCTGGAGAGGGTCTCGAGAGTTCTTCTACCCTCTGAGGCCAGGCTTGACTTGTGCTAACTTGGTCCACCAGGCTGTTGCTTGCAGCTGCCCGCAGACCCACAACAGCCTGGTTGGTCCGGTACTTGCAAGCCCCCCCCCCCCTTGCTGCACACAATTGGGGAAACAGATTTGAATTGGTTGTTAGTGGCGTTGAAGGGTGTAACTTCTGGAATTTGCCCGGGAGGAGTGTGCTCGAGGATCCACAGACCCTCACCCCCCCCCCCCTGCTGCCAGACTTGCCAACAGATGGCGTTGTGATCACTCTTAACCTTGAAATGTTCTGAATTGTGCAGTTGAATTAATATTAATACAACCTTAACGTATGTAATACTTGGCTCTTGAGGGGGGGGGGGGAGGTTATGTTAGCGGGTGAATGAATGAAGTTAGGGAGTGAATTTTATTGGGACGTCTGGGCTAGGCTAGGGGGGGGGGGAAGGGACGTCTGGGCTAGGCTAGGGAGGGGGGGAAGGGACGTCTGGGCTAGGCTAGGAGGGGGACGTCTGGGCTAGGGTAGGAGGGAAGGGATGTCTGGGCTTGGCTAGGCTAGGGGGGGAAGGGACGTCTGGGCTAGGCCAGGGGGGGGAAGGGACGTCTGGGCTAGGCTAGGGGGGGGGAAGGGACGTCTGGGCTAGGCCAGGGGGGAAAGGGTTGTCTGGGCTAGGCCAGGGGGGGGGGAAGGGACGTCTGGGCTAGGGGGGGGAAGGGACGTCTGGGCTAGGGAGGGGGGGAAGGGTTGTCTGGGCTAGGCCAGGGGGGGGGGGAAGGGACGTCTGGGCTAGGCTAGGGGGGGGGGAAGGGACGTCTGGGCTAGGCCAGGGGGGGGGGAAGGGTTGTCTGGGCTAGGCCAGGGGGGGGGGGGAAGGGACGTCTGGGCTAGGCCAGGGGGGGAAGGGTTGTCTGGGCTAGGCCAGGGGGGGGGGGAAAGGGTTGTCTGGGCTAGGCCAGGGGGGGGGAAGGGACGTCTGGGCTAGGCCAGGGGGGGGGGGAAAGGGTTGTCTGGGCTAGGCCAGGGGGGGGGAAGGGACGTCTGGGCTAGGCCAGGGGGGGGGGGGAAGGGTTGTCTGGGCTAGGCCAGGGGGGGGGGGGAAAGGGACGTCTGGGCTAGGCTAGGGGGGGATGTTTGAGCAGGCCAGTAAGAGGGGGAAGTGTCTGGGATACCAGGGCGCGTCTCTAATACCCTCCAACTCCTCCAACATACCTTAAAAGGAAGCAAACATGTTAAACACTACAAACACACTACACTAAACACAGCAAGAAAAAAGTACAACAAGGCACGAGCGTAAATCCATGACCGCCACTAAACATCACTAACAAGGGTGTAAACAATACGTAAAAGGGTGTAAACAATACGTAAAAGGGTGTAAACAATACGTAAAAGGGTGTAAACAATACGTAAAAGGGTGTCGGAAAATCCGACACCATTTAACAATAATATCATACAGACAGATAAGAGCTGTGTTGTATAAACAAGTTACCCATAGAAAACGTAACTTGTAGTGGAATTACCGTCTAAAGAAAACGGGATATCATCACCACATACTATTATAATTCACCAGCTATTCTGCTGGGAATTATTCTTAAATACATTAGTCTTTGGACTTTACCATCATAAAAACATCTTATATAAATTAACTTAATTATCAATATTAAAGTAGAGTAAATGTGACCCTTCTATCACGTTCTGAAATCTGGACAATGTAAGCCAGGCGTCAGAGTGGAGGAAGGAGGGCAGCCATTGTTGTTATATGAGACCAGAGGCTCACACGGGAGCAAATTCGGCTCCTGTTAAATTTACTTGGACGTAGTGTTATGGAACCCAAAGGTGTACCATTGTCAACACGCTGTCTACAAATACAAGTTAAGTGTCTATCCGAAACCCGTTTATCATTCATTTATGGCCATTAATGTCAGGATATAGGGTTAGCCGGTTAGAACGCGAAATCGCCTCATACTAAAGGTAATTAAGCCAGGTCTTTAATGTTCCATGTACTGTTTTCTCTGATATACTTGTCATATATAGGATTCTGGCTTCACAGCTAGCGCACTTTTGACAGGTCAAGACGAGGATGCAAGATTATGTGCACCAGTTACTGGGTGATAGAAGCTACCTCAAAGAGGATAATTTGGTGTCTACACTCTAGTTATACCTGGTGGACTAACCTGCTGTACTATAAGAGAAGGAACCTCATCAAAGTATGTAGTTACTGTAGTTTGATTGGCTGCATATGTGTAATATAAACCCCCCCCTAATGTGTAGAGGATCGATTTGTGAGATTATGAGATTATTGCAGAAATACAGTCCACTTATCATTATACAAATTGCTATCGAAGTATATAAATTAACGTAAATATAAATTCATATAAATTAAATAAATATAAATCTCACAGGTCGGTTCCCACATTATTTGGTCATCTTCGAACCGGATGACGGATTATTTGATCCCTTGAACCCACATTTGGTCATCTTAGTACCGGATGAACCAGTTAACCAAACCAGTGGATTCATTAAATATACTAGTGCAGTGTTATTTAAACAAAGCCAGTCAAGACAGCAGCGTAGCCTCGAGGGAGCTCAGGAGCCTCCCTCAGCCGAGTTCAGCCTTCGTCAGCGGTTTCATGCACACCCACAGATATTTGGTGGCGTGTTATTTCGTGAAATGACAGCGCTAATATAGAATCCAGCCAAATTAGTGACTGTGTCTTCGCGAGATTGTTCACGGATTTCGTGGTGTTACATTTCGCGAGAGATTATCTACGAATTTTGTGGACTTTATTTCGCGAGGTCACTAATAATATTTAATACTTCTAGATAATATTAGAAGTTTCATAGAGGCTAATTAAGAGGCTATTATCAATAATTGTGTATATTATTTCTCCAAAATAGAGAATTATTTAATATATATTGCACTAGTGATCACAGTATAATATTTACTAATTGCCAACCCACAACAGGGTAGGATATTAACCATTGACTAGTTGAACTATTATCGTTCATCCTAGTCCCATTATTACAATAGTCAGTTGTACTATATTGAACAACCTAACACCATTAATGAATGGTCCAGACCCTATTTTGGGTGTAATTTTTATCAACTCGAGTTGAGTTGTATATATATAATTTACTTATGATCATTACACCTTTGAGTGATTAATTAGTGTCTCTACCATCCTAGGGTGATATAGAAGAGCTAACCTAAAGGTACTTCCAGTAACACTGGTTTATCACTCAAATCATTAGTGTGTATGATTGTATATATATATAATGTGTATTAATTTTAAGTGCTAACCTCTAGTAGAGGTAGGATTATTGCCTAGTGAGTTCAGAATTTACCCTAGGCTACCATCAGAGCTTGTTCAGTATTATGAGCAGCCCAAGTACAAGCCCCACAAGGCTTCACCAACTAGCCAGTATGGATAATGCAGGGAGAATGAAAAGAACCCTTGCAGGTCTTAAAGGCCACTTAACAAGACAGATCAAGAAATGTGAAGATTTGTCACAACAATCTCAAGTTGATTATGCTGACCTGGAAAGCTATTATCAAGCAGCTGCAGGTAAATTTGAGCAAATCAAATGTCAAATAGCAACATATGTGGCTGAACTTGCCAACACCAATTTATCAGAAACAGAAATAGACGACATTATGGTTGATCTTGCGAATTATGAAGATCACACTCAGGCCACGTTACAGCCTTATGTCAAATTAATTGCCCAGAACAAGGCAACAGCAACAACAACAACAGTTGCATCTAATACGAGTCAAGCAGAAGCTCGACTCCCTCCAATTAATTTACCCACTTTCTCAGGAAAAGATGAGGAAGATTGGGACGAATTTTGGAACAAATTCGTTGACCTTGTAGACTCAAAACAATCTTTACCAAAGAGTAGTAAATTCTCTTATTTGCAAGGCCAATTATCAGGTGAGGCTAAAACAGTAGTATCCCATCTGAGATTAACTAATGACGGCTATGATCTGGCAGTAAAACTCCTCAAGGATAATTATGCTGATCCAGAAGTAAGAACATCACATTTAGTTCATGAGCTGTTGCATTTACCCCCACCGGAGGCTTCAGCTGATTCACTCCAAGTCTTCAAGCTGGAGGTAGAATCATTGATCAATGCCCTCAGCCTGACAGCAGATACAAACGGGGCTGAGTGGGTCTTGAAAATAATTGTCCAGGAGAAAATACCTAGGGACATATTGAGACAAATGAGTGCTCATTACAATAAAAGTATCTTATCCATGAATGAAATATCTGAAGGTTTAAAGTCAGTAGTTCATCAATTACGAACACATGACAAATTAAAACCACCAAGTAAACCCTCAGAAACCAATAATAGTAAACCACAGAGTACCAAAGGTACTCCAAATCAATCTAGACAATATAATTCAACACCAAAGTGGAACAGTGGCAGTGTGGGCGTATATGCAGTGGGACCCTCCAAGCCTATAGTTACTGTGTCATCCAAGAACGTGACACCAAAGGGTACTGGAAGCTATGGAACATGTTTGTTCTGCAATGAGAAACATTCAATGTACCACTGCTCTAATTTTCCTGATAGTGACGCCCGTGTTGAGCGACTCAAAGATTTGCAACATTGCACGAGGTGCCTCAGGAAACATAACATCAAGGACTGTGATACCCAATTACACACCTGTAATAGGTGTAACAAAGGTCAGCACCATGCAGCATTGTGCAGAGACACCAAAACAACGTCTCCAAACCCCAAGGTGGAAGATAGCATTCCCACCACAGTACAGTACTGCAAGGTGCAACAAACAAAGAGTGTCCAATCGGCAAAGTCTAAAGGTAATACGACTTTGCCTACTGCCCAAATTACCATCCTGAATAAGAGGGCCAAGGTCCATACCCGTGGGTTGTTTGACCAAGGATCCCAGAGAACATATATCACTAAAAAGTTGGCAGATGAATTACAATTAAGGCCTGTAGCCCAGATGTCATTCAACATCTCAGGGTTTGTAACAGATGCAGGACCTCAAGTCTACCAGGTGGTACAACCATCAGTACGTTTAGGCAGGTACATCTGTCGAGTACAAGCCATTGTGGTGGACAAAATACCAGTAGACCTACAAGTTCAAGGTCTGAGAGCAACAGCCAAATTTCTGAGAAATAGAGGAATAAAATTGGCAGATAATATTAAGTCTGATCACCTCACCGACTTCGGTCTCCTTGTAGGGACAGACTATTGCCATCGATTCATCGGTAGCCCTACTAAATATCAGGGTATAACCATGTTAAACTCTGCAGGAGGTAAATTACTCTCAGGCCCAGTATCAAGCCTGAGGAGACCTATGCCTGCAGATAAACAATACCAGTAGAAACCTAAATTTGTCAGCTGATTATATTTCTCCAGTAGCATTATACTAAGGAGATTACAGCTGACTATACCAACAGAGGTTGATGTTAGTATCATCATTTAAAGCTGAAGATGAGTTCATGAGGCCTCAGTGGCAAATCAGTGAACAGTAGCCTAAAACAGCTACAAGTCACTGCGACCAATGTCACTGAACCCACTGCAGTCTCAGAACCATACTTTACTTTAATGATGAGCTATTCAATCCTCTGAATCAATTAACTAAATTAAACCCTAATAAATCTGATGACTGATTTGATACATTTATTATTTAATCAAGATGTATTCCATGGGCCTCAGTGTTTATATATCAGTGACCAGTTACCTGAAGAAACTTCAAGTTATATCTAATGTCACTGATCTCACTGCAGTCCCTGAATCATACTTGACTGTAGTACTTGATCACATCCAGTCTTCTGGGTTAAATAATATGTAATAAGGCTTGAATATTAGCCTTTCAGGAGTTGACAGGGAAATGAAATCGCATTAGACTTCTAACCCCTACAACTCTAGTACGGGACATCCGTCCTGTACGAACAGACACACAAATGTGTGATTACTAACTATAATTCGAAGGAGGAGTATCGGTGTTCGTCTGTTCTAATTAGGACTTCGACCCGTGAGCAGCCCCTGGGGAATTATGTCGGAAAATCCGACACCATTTAACAATAATATCATACAGACAGATAAGAGCTGTGTTGTATAAACAAGTTACCCATAGAAAACGTAACTTGTAGTGGAATTACCGTCTAAAGAAAACGGGATATCATCACCACATACTATTATAATTCACCAGCTATTCTGCTGGGAATTATTCTTAAATACATTAGTCTTTGGACTTTACCATCATAAAAACATCTTATATAAATTAACTTAATTATCAATATTAAAGTAGAGTAAATGTGACCCTTCTATCACGTTCTGAAATCTGGACAATGTAAGCCAGGCGTCAGAGTGGAGGAAGGAGGGCAGCCATTGTTGTTATATGAGACCAGAGGCTCACACGGGAGCAAATTCGGCTCCTGTTAAATTTACTTGGACGTAGTGTTATGGAACCCAAAGGTGTACCATTGTCAACACGCTGTCTACAAATACAAGTTAAGTGTCTATCCGAAACCCGTTTATCATTCATTTATGGCCATTAATGTCAGGATATAGGGTTAGCCGGTTAGAACGCGAAATCGCCTCATACTAAAGGTAATTAAGCCAGGTCTTTAATGTTCCATGTACTGTTTTCTCTGATATACTTGTCATATATAGGATTCTGGCTTCACAGCTAGCGCACTTTTGACAGGTCAAGACGAGGATGCAAGATTATGTGCACCAGTTACTGGGTGATAGAAGCTACCTCAAAGAGGATAATTTGGTGTCTACACTCTAGTTATACCTGGTGGACTAACCTGCTGTACTATAAGAGAAGGAACCTCATCAAAGTATGTAGTTACTGTAGTTTGATTGGCTGCATATGTGTAATATAAACCCCCCCCTAATGTGTAGAGGATCGATTTGTGAGATTATGAGATTATTGCAGAAATACAGTCCACTTATCATTATACAAATTGCTATCGAAGTATATAAATTAACGTAAATATAAATTCATATAAATTAAATAAATATAAATCTCACAGGTCGGTTCCCACAAAGGGTGTAAACAATACGTAAAAGGGTGTAAACAATACGTAAAAGGGTGTAAATAATACGTAAAAGGGTGTAAACAATACGTAAAAGGGTGTAAACAATACGTAAAAGGGTGTAAATAATACGTAAAAGGGTGTAAACAATACGTAAAAGGGTGTAAACAATACGTAAAAGGGTGTAAACAATACGTAAAAGGGTGTAAACAATACGTAAAAGGGTGTAAACAATACGTAAAAGGGTGTAAATAAGCCGTTGCAGGAGTCCCCCCCCCCAGGATGGCTGTTATGAGGCAGGGGTTTAATGTGACCGTTGAACACAGGGACTCCTGAAAGCACTTACGCAAGCACTTACGAACGTGTCCATCTTTCCTCAATCTTTGACGGCTTTGGTTACATTTATTAAACAGTTTACAAGCATAAAAACGTCCCATTCAACTGTTGGTATTGTTATAAACAGCCTCCTGGTGCTTCGGTGCTCATTAACTGTTTAATAATTGTAAACAAAGTCGTCAAAGATTGAGAAAAGATGTATAGGTTCGTAAGTGCTTGCGTAAGTGCTTTCGTGAATCTGGCCTTTATACGCAGGCCAAATTTAAAAAAAAAAAAAAAACAGACCAATCTGAAAGGCCACTAAACCGTTGTGCTAAATTTCCGCCAACCTAGGTAGGTTAGGTTAAAAATAGTAAATTTTATAAGTTATAGGCTATTACTTAATAGGCTATTAGGCTATATATAGTAATATTAATAACGGCTAGCAAAATTTTGCGAACCGTTGCTATTTTTAGTACACAACATTAGTTTCTGACATTTTGAAAAATAATACGTCAAAATACGGTTGTTCAGTAACATTATGTATGTGTAAAGTTTTTGAAAAGTAATAATTCTGCCATTTTGTTTTTTAGTTGAGTACGTTGTGCTTAGCTAAGTGACATTCCATCCCATAAACAGACACAGACATGCCAGCCAATTAGCATGCAGCAAGACTTAAGTAATCAGTATTATTAAGGCAATACTGCTCCAGACACGGAGGTCTGATTGGACTCTCTCTGCACCAGTGTCAAAAGTTATAATTTGTTTAAATGTGAAGTGGTGGGCAGGATCAGGTTCCGTTACTGTGACAGGCTGCTTTAAGGGACCAATCTAGACTACTGTGGCAGGCTGCTTTAAGGGACCAATCTAGCCTACTGTGGCAGGCTGCTTTAAGGGACCAATCTAGCCTACTGTGACAGGCTGCTTTAAGGGACCAATCTAGACTACCGTGACAGGCTGCTTTAAGGGACCAATCTAGACTATTGTGGCAGGCTGCTTTAAGGGACCAATCTAGACTACTGTGGCAGGCTGCTTTAAGGGGACCAATGATGTTCTCCATTACGGGCTATTCATGCCCGTGCTACTTGTTACCTGGCATAGTAGCGCGGCTGTAAGTGCACTACGGGCTCACCATAGCCCGTGCTACTTGCAGCAACTGTGTAGCTGACTCTTAAACACCAAGGTGTTACACTCCAGGATGACCTCGTACGTCACCCAGAGTGGCAGACGCAGGCTATAGTGATCACGTGTCCCCGTGACTAACCAGCCTGTGATGTACCGGACGTCTGGTACCAATTGATAGTGAAAGTATTTTCGTATTTAATATTACACCTTTAGAAGGATCTTCTGAAGATGTATTATTAAATACGAGAGAACTACACGGAAATTCCTGTCTTAATCCTTCCTTCGTAGTCTGACGCTGTCATATATACTATATATATTTATATATTATATCTATATCTGTATATCGATGGACATCTATATGTTGAAATACACTTGACTGTGCTTAGAAACACTGAGTGAAAGCTTACCTCCCACCCCAAAGTTTGGGGGGAGGGGGGAAATAACTAGGCTAGGCTAAGGGGAGATGGGAAATATCCGGGCTAGGCTAAGGGGAGATGGGAAATATCCGGGCTAGGCTAAGGGGAGATGGGAAATATCCGGGCTAGGCTAAGGGGAGATGGGAAATATCCGGGCTAGGCTAAGGGGAGATGGGAAATATCCGGGCTAGGCTAAGGGGAGATGGGAAATATCCGGGCTAGGCTAAGGGGAGATGGGAAATATCCGGGCTAGGCTAAGGGGAGATGAGAAATATCCGGGCTAGGCTAAAGGGAGATGAGAAATATCCGGGCTAGGCTAAGGGGAGATGGGAAATATCCGGGCTAGGCTAAGGGGAGATGGGAAATATCCGGGCTAGGCTAAGGGGAGATGGGAAATATCCGGGCTAGGCTAAGGGGAGATGGGAAATATCCGGGCTAGGCTAAGGGGAGATGGGAAATATCCGGGCTAGGCTAAGGGGAGATGGGAAATATCCGGGCTAGGCTAAGGGGAGATGGGAAATATCCGGGCTAGGCTAAGGGGAGATGGGAAATATCCGGGCTAGGCTAAGGGGAGATGGGAAATATCCGGGCTAGGCTAAGGGGAGATGGGAAATATCCGGGCTAGGCTAAGGGGAGATGGGAAATATCCGGGCTAGGCTAAGGGGAGATGGGAAATATCCGGGCTAGGCTAAGGGGAGATGGGAAATATCCGGGCTAGGCTAAGGGGAGATGGGAAATATCCGGGCTAGGCTAAGGGGAGATGGGAAATATCCGGGCTAGGCTAAGGGGAGATGGGAAATATCCGGGCTAGGCTAAGGGGAGATGGGAAATATCCGGGCTAGGCTAAGGGGAGATGGGAAATATCCGGGCTAGGCTAAGGGGAGATGGAAATATACTAGCTACACCGTGCTGGAGGAGGGGGGGGGACAAGGGGGGGGGGGGAATAAAACAGAACTCAAAGCCTACTGTGAAATGTTTTGAACCAGTGAATTATAAAACTAATTTATCACAAGAGTTTGGTAATAAATTAACACATTAAACTGTTATGCAGCTCTTGTGATGGATATTAATCAGTATTTCGCCATATAATTAATTATTATACATGATCCAATTTCAATATACATATGTATATTTATCTATTAAGTTGTTATGTAAATTGTCAGACAATACGAAACTCATTGTTTAGAATCTAAATTACGATAGTTACTGTATTTGGTGTATGATTACAGGCTTACAGTATAGCAAGCGTAGGGCCCCCCAGAGAGAGAGGGCCCCCCAGAGAGAGAGGGCCCCCCAGAGAGAGGGCCCCCCAGAGAAAGGGCCCCCAGAGAGAGAGAGGGCCCTCAGAGAGAGAGGGCCCCCCCAGAGAGAGGGGCCCCACGGGACCGGCCCCCAGAGAGAGGGCCCCCACGGGACCGGCCCCCAGAGAGAGGGCCCCCCAGAGAGAGGGCCCCCAGAGAGAGGGGCCCCCCCAGAGAGAGGGCCCCCACGGGACCGGCCAGCTGGAAGAGGCCTTGAAAAACCGGCACAAAAAAGAACAAAGAAAACTCTTCCTTCCAGAAGAAAATGGGTAAATGTGGCGGGAAGTAAAGTTGGGCAGCGGTGATCCGCGCCGCCACTCTCACGGCGGGGGGGGGGGGGGGGGGCTGATGACGCAATGACCCCCCGGCCCCCCCCCTCCTCCTGCGTTACCCCCTCCCCCCCTCCTGCGTCATTCCCTTCCCCCCCTCCTGCGTCACCCCCCTCCCCGCTACCTCTTGTAGCGTCCTGTCTTGTGTGAAGTACTCACCTAGTTGTGCTTGCGGGGGTTGAGCTCCAGCTCTCTGGGTCAGCCTCAGGACGTCTGAACTCACCATACACACGGGGGCCCTGGCGGCTCAGTGGACAGCGCTCCGGGTTCGTAGTCCTATGGCCCCCAGGTTTTGATCCCCGGCGAAGGCGGAAATGAGTTGGCAGTTTTTTTTTCAGCCTGATGTCCCTGTTTAACTAGGGGTAAATAGGTACCTGGGAGTTAGACAGCTGCTACGGGTTGCTAACTGGGAGTGTGTATGAGAAAAGCCCCCAGTTGGTTGATTGACATTTGAGAGGCGGGCGCAAAGAGCCAGAGCTCAATCCCCGCAAACACAACTACATGAGCACGCACGCACGCCATCGCGCGCGCGCGCGCGCACACACACACACACACACACACACACACACACACACACACACCTACCTGGTGTGTGTGTGTGTGTGTGTATAGGGGCCTGGTAGCCTGGTGGATAGCGCGCAGGACTCGTAATTCTGTGGCGCAGGTTCGATTCCCGCACCAGGCAGAAACAAATGGACAAAGTTTCTTTCACCCTGAATGCCCCTGTTACCTAGCAGTAAATAGGTACCTTGGAGTTATTCAGCTGTCACGGGCTGCTTCCTGGTGTGTGGTGTTGATACCTGGTTGATATCTGGTTGATGGGGTTCTGGGAGTTCTTCTACTCCCCAAGCCCGGCCCGAGGCCAGGCTCGACTTGTGAGAGTTTGGTCCACCAGGCTGTTGCTTGGAGCGGCCCGCAGGGCCACGTACCCACCACAGCCCGGCTGATCCGGAACTTCTCTTAGAAAACCGTCCAGTTTTCTCTTGAAGAAAAGAAGTGAGAAGTGTGTGTGTAGGAAAAAAAGGAGTTAGTAAACAGTTGATTGACAGTTAAGAGGCGGACCGAAAGAGCAAAGTTCAACCCCCGCAAACACAACTAGGTGAACACATCGTACCAGCAAGGCGGACAGCCCGCCTGATGTAGTAATTCCTACCATAATTCCCATTTCTCAACTTTTCCCCTTTGTAAGTGCCTCCATACTTTTTCCTGAAAAAAAAATGAAAATAGCAAAAATCGCCCCGAGATTACATATTGGTGCAAGGATGACAAATGACCGTCGTAGCAGTTGGCATTTCCATGTTTTGTCAATGTGTAAGGTGAGGCCTCTGCCCCCCCCCCCTTCCAGGAACCCCGCTCGGGCCTTCAATCAATAGGAATAACGGGTAAAGTGCGGCCGTGGATTGTCAACTTTCTGTCAAAGGGAATGTGAAAAGTGACGCTTAAACAAGATCCAAGTCCAGATGCAGGGAGAAGCTCTGTACCCTGGGGTACAGTGTCCTTGTACCCTGGGGTACAGTGTCCTAGTACCACTCTTGTACCCCAGGGTACAGTGTCCTTGTACCACCACTGTACCCTGGGGTACAGTGTCCTTGTACCACTCATGTACCCCGGGGTACAGTGTCCTTGTACCACCACTGTACCCTGGGGTACAGTGTCCTTGTACCCTGGGGTACAGTGTCCTTGTACCACTCATGTACCCCGGGGTACAGTGTCCTTGTACCACCACTGTACCCTGGGGTACAGTGTCCTTGTACCACTCATGTACCCCGGGGTACAGTGTCCTTGTACCACCACTGTACCCTGGGGTACAGTGTCCTTGTACCCTGGGGTACAGTGTCCTTGTACCACTCTTGTACCCCAGGGTACAGTGTCCTTGTACCACTCTTGTACCCCAGGGTACAGTGTCCTTGTACCACTCTTGTACCCCAGAGTACAGTGTCCTTGTACCACTCTTGTACCCCAGAGTACAGTGTTCTTGTACCACTCTTGTACCCCAGAGTACAGTGTCCTTGTACCACTCTTGTACCCCAGAGTACAGTGTCCTTGTACCACTCTTGTACCCCAGAGTACAGTGTCCTTGTACCCCAGGGTACAGTGTCCTTGTACCACGCTTGTACCCCAGGGTACAGTGTCCTTGTACCACACTTGTACCCCAGGGTACAGTGTCCTTGTACCACGCTTGTACCCCAGGGTACAGTGTCCTTGTACCCCAGGGTACAGTGTCCTTGTACCACTCTTGTACCCTGGGGTACAGTGTCCTTGTACCACCACTGTACCCCAGGGTACAGCGAAAGGTGCGGAAGGAACACTGAACATCAGAGGTCCACAGCTGTTCAACGCCCCCCCCCTCCCCAGCATCATAAATATTGCTGGAACAGTTGGATGTCTTCAAGAGCCACTTAGATAAGTTCTTGCAAGACGTGCCGGACCAACCAGGCTGTGGTGGGTATGTGGGCCGCTCCAAGCAACAGCCTGGTGGACCAAGTTATCCCAAGTCGAATCTGGCTACAGGCCGGGCTTGGGGGGGGGGAGGTTATTAACTGTTTATAGATCCGTTTTTTTTGGGGGGGGGGTGGTTAAGAGAATAGGGGTATATGGAAGGAAAAGTTAATAAACGGGAGATATAGTACCTGGTTGATACCTGGTTGATACCTGGTTGATACCTGGTTGATACCTGGTTGATGGGGATTTCTACTCCCCTAGCCCGGCCTGAGGCCAGGCTCGACTTGTGAGAGTTTGGAGGGGGGTAGAAATAGCCTAAGCTACTCTATCCCTTTGAGATGTATTTATTGCTTATCTCAATAAACATACTTGAACTTGAACTTGTGAGAGTTTGGTCCACCAGACTGTTGCTCGGAGCGGCCCGCAGGCCCACATACCCACCCATATAAATTAATATTCGTTTTACCATAGAGCGTCAACTCTCAACGTTTATTGTAAACATCAGAACTATAATATAAGCTGCCTCTAAATGCTTGAGAAAACTGGGACATTTCAAGCAAAAAATATTTACTTAAGCCGGACGTGCGTTTACAAAGGTGGCCGACCCCTTACAGTGTTCAAGAGAGAACTGGATAAGCACCTCCAAAGGTGCCAGTTATGATATCTGGCTTGTTGGCTGTCCGGCTTGTTGGCTGTCCGGCTTGCTCTTGGGCCACAACATCAATACTTGTGTGAAAACTGTTCTGAATGTGTATACATGAATGCCACACAGTATTCATCTATAGACATATATATGTGCTGAAACACACGTGAAGAACCACACACACTGAACTCCTTTGAGTGAAGTCCCCTCAAGCCCATATCAAGTGGATAACATCAGCGGAGACATGATAACCACCTACAAAATTCTCAGGGGAATTGACAGGGTTACCTTGAGGTGCTTCCGGGGCTTAGTGTCCCCGCGGCCCGGTCGTCACCAGGCCTCCTGGTTGCTGGACTGATCAACCAGGCTGTTGGACGCGGCTGCTCGCAGCCTGACGTATGAGTCACAGCCTGGTTGATCAGGTATCCTTTGGAGGCGCTTATCCAGTTCTCTCTTGAATATTGTGAGGGGTCGGCCAGTTATGCCCCTTATGTGTAGTGGAAGCGTGTTGAACAAGGTAGACAAAGACAAACTCTTCAGCACGGGTGGGACACGAACAAGGGGACACAGGTGGAAACTTAGTACCCACATGAGCCACAGAGACGTTAGAAAGAATATTTTCAGTGTCAGAGTAGTTAACAGGTGGAATGCATTAGGCAGTGATGTGGTGGAGGCTGACTCCATACACAGCTTCAAGTGTAGATATGATAGAGCCCAGTAGGCTCAGGAACCTGTACACCAGTTGATTGACAGTTGAGAGGCGGGACCAAAGAGCCAAAGCTCAACCCCCGCAAGTACAAATAGGTGAGTACACATGGTGTCAGCAAGGCGGACAGTCCGCCAGCTGTCATAACTATCACGGTATTTACCATTTCTAAACTTTCCCTTCACATATGTCTCACCATCCACCCCCCCCCCAACACCCATCAACCAAAAAAAAAAGACGGTCGTATCTTTCTGCAATCTTCATTCTTTTTCCACTTAACTCTCCCCCTCCCCCATCACCCCCCCCCTCACCCCAGACCTCCCCCATCACCCCCCCCCTCACCCCCCAGACCTCCCCCATCACCCCCCTCCCCACATTACAGTACTCACAAGACGAGAACATTTACACACACAAGTTTGGATTCTCAGTAAAACTACTTTTCTAAGTTGAGCTTTGTAACTTTTAGTGGTGTTGGTGGGTCCTTGTTGGTGTGTTGGTGGGTCCTTGTTGGTGTGTTGGTGGGACCTTGTTGGTGTGTTGGTGGGACCTTGTTGGTGTGTTGGTGGGTCCTTGTTGGTGTGTTGGTGGGTCCTTGTTGGTGTGTTGGTGGGTCCTTGTTGGTGTGTTGGTGGGTCCTTGTTGGTGTGTTGGTGGGTCCTTGTTGGTGTGTGTGTTGGTGGGTCCTTGTTGGTGTGTGTGTTGATGGGTCCTTGTTGGTGTGTGTGTTGGTGGGTCCTTGTTGGTGTGTGTGTTGGTGGGTCCTTGTTGGTGTGTGTGTTGGTGGGTCCTTGTTGGTGGGTGTGTTGGTGGGTCCTTGTTGGTGTGTGTGTTGGTGGGTCCTTGTTGGTGTGTGTGTTGGTGGGTCCTTGTTGGTGTGTGTGTTGGTGGGTCCTTGTTGGTGTGTGTGTTGGTGGGTCCTTGTTGGTGTGTGTGTTGGTGGGTCCTTGTTGGTGTGTGTGTTGGTGGGTCCTTGTTGGTGTGTGTGTTGGTGGGTCCTTGTTGGTGTGTGTGTTGGTGGGTCCTTGTTGGTGTGTGTGTTGGTGGGTCCTTGTTGGTGTGTGTGTTGGTGGGTCCTTGTTGGTGTGTGTGTTGGTGGGTCCTTGTTGGTGTGTGTGTTGGTGGGTCCTTGTTGGTGTGTGTGTTGGTGGGTCCTTGTTGGTGTGTGTGTTGGTGGGTCCTTGTTGGTGTGTGTGTTGGTGGGTCCTTGTTGGTGTGTGTGTTGGTGGGTCCTTGTTGGTGTGTGTGTTGGTGGGTCCTTGTTGGTGTGTGTGTTGGTGGGTCCTTGTTGGTGTGTGCGTTGGTGGGTCCTTGTTGGTGTGTGCGTTGGTGGGTCCTTGTTGGTGTGTGCGTTGGTGGGTCCTTGTTGGTGTGTGCGTTGGTGGGTCCTTGTTGGTGTGTGCGTTGGTGGGTCCTTGTTGGTGTGTGCGTTGGTGGGTCCTTGTTGGTGTGTGCGTTGGTGGGTCCTTGTTGGTGTGTGCGTTGGTGGGTCCTTGTTGGTGTGTGCGTTGGTGGGTCCTTGTTGGTGTGTGCGTTGGTGGGTCCTTGTTGGTGTGTGCGTTGGTGGGTCCTTGTTGGTGTGTGCGTTGGTGGGTCCTTGTTGGTGTGTGCGTTGGTGGGTCCTTGTTGGTGGGTCCTTGTTGGTGTGTGTGTTCGTGGGTCCTTGTTGGTGTGCTGTAACACCCAGGACCCCCCCCCCCCCCCTTAGAGTTCACACCCAGGGAAGCCTTCTCCAAGAGGTCAACCCAGATGACCTCCGGTTTATCTTGTATATTGATTAAAAATTCCTGGGTTAGTCTTAGTCAGCATAGTTTCAAGTATGTAATATTTCATGCAAGGAAATTAGACTCCAGATTCTTATGTGTAAACATCCCTGGATCTCCCCCTTTTGGCCAGGTCAGAGGTCAGTCACACACGTAATTAATAACTCCTCTCTTGAAGAGTGTATGGTGAATGTCAAACAAGCTTTTTGAAATATTTCTTGAGTGTTTGTACACTTTTGGTGGGTAGCAACAGCAGATCTCCCCCTCCCCCCTGTGGGGGTTGTATATATAGGTCCTTTAGGGACTTAGAGAGTCAGAGTGCGGTACACCGGGATCGAGAGCGGGGCTGTGAAGAACATCTCAGCCAGGGAGAGACAGAGGACTTAAGGTAATGTGTGTGATCTCTGAGTTTTTGTTCCATGTCCAAATTTCTTAACTTTTTGCCAGTGTTAGAATAGGATTTATAAGAGGTGATTGACATAATTTTGGACTCAATAAACTCGTTAAATTTCCCGTCTGTGTCAATTGTTGAATCCTCTTAGCCTTTTGGATATAGTGGCTGACAACCGTTTTCATGATTAATGACAGTCATAGAAAGTACTCTCCAAGTCAAGCAATGTTTCTTGCCTCGTTGCTTGATATAGTCTCAATGGTCAAGG
>NW_027190698.1:0-29237 GCF_040958095.1 Procambarus clarkii
GATGCTGGGAGTGGAGTAGTCATGGTGACGATGCTGGGAGTGGAATAGTCATGGTTACGATGCTGGGGGTGAGTAGTCATGGTGATGATGCTGGGAGGGAGTAGTCATAGTGACGATGCTGGGAGTGGAGTAGTCATGGTGACGATGCTGGTAGTAGAGTAGTCATGGTGACGATAATGGGGTGGAGTAGTCATGGTGACGATGCTGGGAATGGAGTAGTCATGGTGACGATGCTGGGAGTGGAGTAGTCATGGTGACGATACTGGGAGTGGAGTAGTCATGGTGACGATGCTGGGAGTGGAGTAGTCATTCTGACGATGCTGGGGTAGAGTAGTCGTGGTGATGATGCTGGTAGTAAGTAGTTATGGTGACGATGCTGCTAGTAGAGTAGTCATGGTGACGATGCTAAGAGTAGAGTAGTCATTGTGACGATGCTAGGAGTGGAGTAGTCATGATGTCGATGCTGGGAGTGGAGTAGTCATGGTAACGATGCTAGGAATGGAGTAGTCATGGTGACGATGCTGGGGGTGAAGTAGTCATGGTGACGATTCTGGGAGTGGAGTAGTCATTCGTACGATGCTGGTAGTGGAGTAGTCATGGTGACGATGCTGGGAGGGAAGTAGTTATAGAGACGATACTGGGAGTAGAGTAGTCATGGTAACGATGCTAAGAGTGGAGTAGTCATGGTGACGATGCTGAGAGTGGAGTAGTCATGGTGACGAAGCTGAGAGTGGAGTAGTCATGATGACGATGCTAAGAGTGGATAGTCATGGTGACGATGCTGGGAGTGGAGTACTCACCTAATTGTACTCACCTAATTGTGCTTGCGGGGGTTGAGCTTTGGCTCTTTGGTCCCGCCTCTCAACTGTCAATCAACTGGTGTACAGATTCCTGAGCCTACTGGGCTCTATCATACCTACATTTGAAACTGTGTATGGAGTCAGCCTCCACACATCACTTCCTAGTGCAGTTCCATTTATTAACTACTCTGACACTGAAAAAAATTCTTTCTAACGTCCTCTGTGGCTCATCTGGGTACTAAGTTTCCACCTGTGTCCCCTTGTTCGTGTCCCACCCGTGCTGAAGAGTTTGTCTTTGTCCACCCTGTCAATTCCCCTGAGAATTTTGTAGGTGGTTATCATGTCTCCCCTTACTCTTCTGTTTTCCAGTGATGTGAGGTTCAGCTCCTTTAGCCTTTCCTCGTAGCTCAATCCTCTCAGTTCCGGGACGAGCCTGGTGGCATACCGCTGAATCTTCTCTAACTTTGTCTTGTGTTTAACTAGATATGGACTCCAGGCTGGAGCTGCATACTCCAGGATTGGTCTTACATAAGTGGTATACAGGGGTTCTGAAAGATTCCTTACGCAAGTTTCTGAAGGCAGTTCTTATGTTGGCCAGTCTAGCATATGCCGCTGATGATATTCTTTTGATGTGGGCCTCTGGGGACAGGTTCGGTGTGATATCAACCCCCAGATCCTTCTCTCTTATTTGATTCTTGCAGGATTTCCCCTCCCAGATGATACCTTGTGTTCAGCCTCCTGCTCCCTTCGCCTAATTTCATCACCTTACACTTTCCAGAGTTGAACTTCAGCAGCCATTTTCTAGACCATTCCTCCAGTTTATCCAGTCATCCTGTAGTCTCTGTCTATCTTCATCCGTCTTGATTCTTCTCATAATTTTTGCATCATCAGCAAACATCGAGGAGGAATGAGTCTATACCCTCTGGAAGATCGTTCACATATATTAGAAACAGGATGGGTCCAAGTACTGAGCCCTGTGGGACTCCGCTGGTGACATCTCGCCACTCTGATGTCTTCCCCCTCACCGTTACTCGCTGTTTCCTGTTGCTTAAGTACTCCCTTATCCACTGGAGCACCTTCCCTTTTACTCCTGCCTGTTGCTCCAACTTTTTTAACAGCCTTTATGGGGTACTGTGTCGAAGGCTTTTTGGCAATCCAGGAAAATGCAGTCGGCCCACCCTTCTCTTTCCTGCCTAATTTTCGTTGCCTGGTCATAAAATTCTATTAACCCTGTGAGGCACGATTTACATCTCTGAACCCATGTTGGTGGTGCGTTACAAAGTTATTTCCCTCCAGATGCTCTACGAGCCTTTCCTCACGATCTTCTCCAGCACCTTGCATGGTATACAAGTTAAGGAAACTGGCCTGTAATTCAGTGCCTCTTGCCTGTCACCCTTTTGTATATTGGGACCACGTTAGCTGTCTTCAACTTTCTGGTAAGTCTCCTGTTTCCAGTGACCTGTTATACACCATAGAGAGTGGCACACTTAGTGCTTCTGCACCTTCCTTTAGTATCCATGGTGAGATTCTATCAGGCCCAACAGCCTTTGTCACATCTAGCTCCAGCAGACACCTTTTGACCTCATCACTGGTGAGGTCAAATTCCTCCAAGGTTTCCAAGGTTGCCGCCTCCTCATTTAGTGCAGGGGCTTCTCCTTGTTCTATTGTGAAGACCTCCTGAATCTCTTGTTGAGTTCTTCACACACCTCCTTGTCATTTCTCTGTGTATCTGTTCTCCCCTTTCCGCAGCTTCATCACTTGTTCCTTCACTGCTGTTTTCCTCCTGATATGGCTGTGGAGCAGCTTTGGTTGGGTCTTGGCTTTACTCGCGATGTCATTTTCAAACTGTCTCTCTGCTTCCCTCCTCACTCTGATGTACTCATTTCTGGCCCTCTGGTACCTCTCCCTGCTCTCTGGTGTTCTGTTATTTCTGTAGTTTCTCCATGTTCTTTTACTCAGTTGTTTCGCTACCTTACATTCCTGGTTGAACCATGGGTTTTTCTGTTGTTTTTCGTTTTTCTCCTTTGGACGGGGATAAACCTGTCTGCAGCTTCCTGGCACTTTTGGGTGACAATATCCATCATGACCTGCACATTCTTGTCTCTAAGTTCTGTTTCCCATGGTATTCCCATTAGGAAGTTCCTCATCTCGTCATATTTTCCTCTTCGGTAATTCAGTCTTTTCCCCTCCACTCCCATCCTTGGATAGGTTATCCCTACCTCCACCAAGTACTCAAAGGTCAGTACACTGTGGTCACTCATTCCTATGGGGGCTTCAACTTTGACTTCCCTTATTTCTGACTCATTTAGGGTGAATATTAAGTCGAGTCTAGCTGGTTCATCATTGCCTCTCATTCTTGTGGGTTCCTTGACATGCTGGCTCAGAAAAATTCCTTGTTGCCACTTCCAAGAGTTTAGCTCGCCACGTATCTGCACCACCATGTGGGTCCCCATTCTCCCAGTCTATCTTTCCATGGTTGAAATCACCCATGATTAAGAGTCTTGAGCCATTCCTGCAGGCAACTGAAGCTGCTCTCTCTATTATATTAATAGTTGCCATGTTGTTCCTATCAAACTCCTGTCTAGGTCTTCTGTCATTTAGGGGAGGGTTGTAAATGACTGTCACTATTATCTTAGGTCCACCCATTGTTATAGTTCCTGTTATGTAATCTCTGAATCCGTCACAGCCCGGAATTTCCATCTCATCAAAACTCCAGTCCTTCCTTATCAGCAGGGCCACTCCTCCACCTCCTCTCCCTTCCCTCTCTTTCCTTACTATATAGTAGTCCTTTGGAAACACAGCATCTGTTATGACTCCTGACAATTTTGTTTCTGTTAGTCCTATTACATCAGGGTTTTCTTCTTGCACCCTTTCTGCCAGTTCCCTTGCTTTATTGGTAATCCCATCAATGTTTGAGTACATTACCTTGAAGCTCACTTTCTTATATCCAATTTCACCCACACTCCCTACAAGTGTAGGAGGTTGTTCTATGGTCCTTGCTACTTGGGTAGGCTCCTCCTCCTGTGAGGTAGTTGCCAGGGGTTCAGGGGGAGGTGGGGTGGGGGGTGGAGGGCTTAGGTCTTCCTCAGGCCTGCTTGGGTCAGGAAGAAGTCCTGGGGGTGAGGGAGCAGGGATTGCATGGGGAGAGGGCACGCCCTCCTGCGGTGTAGTTGACAGGGGTTTGGAGGGAGGTGGAGTGGGGGATAGAGGGCTTTGGTCTTGCTCAGGGCCTGCTTGGGGCAGGGAGAAGACCAGGGGTTGGGAAAGCAGGGGCTACTTGGGGTAAGGGGAGGGGGAGGATTTGGGTTTCATGATGGGCATTATGCAGGGGCAAGGAAGGGTTTGTGCTGGGGGGTAGAGAGGGCCCTATTGGGTGGTGGACTGGGGTGTTGCATTCCCCCCTGGGTTCCTGGGTTGCTGGATTGGGGTTCCCCATTCCCCTCTGGGATTGCTGGGTTGGAGGCTGAGGTTCCTGGCTCTCTTCCCTCTCCTTGCGCCTTTTCCTTGCATCTGCTGCCCTTACTATCTCGTCTCTGGTCATGTCCCTCTGAACATATACCTCTTTGTAGTTCCTTGCATGCCTCAGTTTGTTCTTCCTTACTAGAATGTCCTCTTTGATGTCTTCGCTCTTGAATACTACCTTGATCAATCTTTTTTTGTCTCTGTTGTACTGGCCAATCCGGAAAAACTGTTCTATGTCTCGTTCAGCCCCTTCCATTCCTATCTCCTTTAATATCCCTGCCACTGCAGCTTTGTCTTTAGTCCTCGTTTCCTCCCTTGTGGAGCCCTCTTGTTCCTCGACACCTACCACTACTACAGCTCTTTTCCTTTCCATTAGCTGGCTTGTGCATCTAGCTGCCTCCTGTGAGGTTACTGCTTTCATTACAACATCCTTGACTGTGGACATTGCTCCTGGGCTCTTGAGCATTTCAGCAAAGGTTGGGCCAATTGTAGGGGTCCCTGCCATAGCTACATCTCCTGGCACCTGGAGGGTTGGTCCCCTGGGCCAGAGTCTGAGGAGGGCCTGTTTTTAGGCTTTTTATCTCCTCTTGTGCTGCACTTAGTTCTATCTGCAGCTTACATATAGTTTCCCTCAGGTCCTTCAATTCCCCACTGACTTCCTTCCATGCCTTAGCAATCATCTCCATGAATGACTCGTCCAGTCCCTCTCCTCCAGCTTCATTCTGTTGTCTTACCATCCCGCTTGACCTGTGTGTGTGTGTGTGTGTGTGTGTGTGTGTGTGTGTGTGTGTGTGTGTGTGTGTGTGTGTGTGTGTGTGTGTGTGTGTGTGTGTGTGTGTGTGTGTGTCTGTGTGTGTGTCTGTATGTGCGTGTGTGGTGTGCGTGTGTGTGTGTCCGTGTGTGTCTTTGTGTGCGTGCGTGTGCGTGTGTGCGTGTGTGCGTGTGCGCGTGTGCGTGTGCGTGTGCGTGTGGTGTGTGTGTGTGTGTGTGTGTGTGTGTGTGTGTGTTGGGTGCGGGGGTGTTTGTGTATAGGGGGAGGGGTAGGGGGGTGTCTTGGGCAGTGTAAGGCGTGGGAAGGTGTGGGGTGAGATGGTGAGCGGTCACCAGGGTATCATGTGTCAAGCCCCACCAAAGTACCACCCAAGTGAGCCACGGAGTTGTATATTTGAGATATTGAGACCTACTTTAAATTAGGTATTTTAAGTCACTCTGTACACCTTATTGATGACCTAGAGAGGGGTACCTACCGTCAGCTCACCCCGAGCAAGCACGCCTAGGTGAGTTTGAAGAGATGTCCTTATGACGGGGTTGGTCGCTTGTCCTCTCCTCTCTCTGGTATCAATGTTGTCTCCACGTGCTACTGTTGTCTCCACGTGCTCCTGGTAACATTCGTTCCTATCTTCCTCACTGGTCGTCACCACTATGTGCACTTAGTATACGATCCTAAACGGTGCACACACTTCGGGGGATCAATCACTAAGTATGCTACAAACCGCTTCACAACACATTACTCAGCAAAACAAAACGTAGGTCCTGCTAGGCTGGGTGGCTAGGCTGACCCAACGGTACACACTGATCTTGCCACTCGGCCTTATTTTTGTTTCTTAATTGCTCTACCGCTGCAGGAGCTCACTATACACTTGATCACTGCGTTTGCGTACACTTCTGTGACAAAAAACTATGTTTCTTGTCTCGGTGACCCTTCAATGTCTCGAGATAATTGATGTTATTCGCGGACCCTACGGACACAACGTGTGACTCTCTCCAGAGCTGAAATGTGTAGTAGTAATGGTGCCGATGCTGGGAGTGGAGTAGTCATGTTGACGATGCTGAGAGTGGAGAAGTCATGGTGACGAAGCTGAGAGTGGAGTAGTCATGGTGACGATGCTAAGAGTGGATAGGCATGGTGACGATGCTGGGAGTGGAGTAGTCATGGTGACGATGCGGGGAGTGGAGTAGTCATGGTGACGATGCTGGGGGTGGGGTAGCCATGGTGACGATGCTGGGAGTGAATAGTCATGGTGACGATGCTTGGGGTGGAGTAGTCATGGTGACGATGCTGGGAGTGGAGTAGTCATAGTGACGATTCTGGGAGTGGAGTAGTCATGGTGACGATGCTGGGAATGGAGTAGTCATGGTGACGATGCTGGGGGTGGAGTAGTCATGGTTACGTTGCTGGAGGGGAGTAGTCATGGTGACGATGCTGGGAGGGGAGTAGTCATGGTGGACGATGCTGGGAGGGGAGTAGTCATGGTGACGATAATGGGGGTGGAGTAGTCATTCTTGCGATGCTGGGGGGTGGAGTAGTCATGGTGACGATGCTGAGAGTTTAGTAGTCATGGTGACGATGCTGGGTGTGGAGTAGTCATAGGTGACGATGCTGGGAGTGGAGTAGAGTAGTCATAGTGACGATGCTGAGAGTGGAGTAGTCATGGTGACGATGCTGGGAGTGGAGTAGTCATTGTGACGATGCTGGGAGTGGAGTAGTCGTAGTGACGATGCTGGGGGTGGAGTAGTCATGGAGGACGATGCTGGGAGTGGAGTAGTCATGGTGACGATGCTGGGAGTGGAGTAGTCATAGTGACGATCCTGGGAGTGGAGTAGTCATGGTGACGATGCTGGGGGTGGAGTAGTCATGGTGACGATGCTGAGAGTGGAGTAGTCATGGAGACGATGACTGGGAGTGGAGTAGTCATAGTGACGATGCTGGGAGTGGAGTAGGAGTAGTCATAGGTGACGATGCTGAGAGTGGAGTAGTCCATGGTGACGATGCTGGGAGTGGAGTAGTCATAGTGACGATGCTGGGAGTGGAGTAGTCAGTAGTGACGATGCTGGGAGTGGAGTAGTCATGGATGACGATGCTGGAGAGTGGAGTAGTCATGGTGACGATGCTGGGAGTGGAATAGTCATGGTGACGATGCTGGGGGTGGAGTAGTCAGTGTGAAGATTGCTGGGAGTGGAGTAGTCATTGTGACGATGCTGGGAGTGAGTATGTCATGGTGACGATGCTGGTAGTAGAGTTAGTCATGGTGACGATGCATGGGGAGTGGAGTAGTCATGGTAGACGATGCTGGGAGTGGAGTAGTCATCGGTACGAAGCTGGATAGTGGAGTAGTCATGGTGACGATGCTAGGGAGTGGAGTAGTCATGGTGACGATGCTGGGAGTGGAGTAGTCATGTTGACGATGCTGGGAGTGGGTAGTCATGGTGACGATGCTGGGAGTGGGAGTAGTCATGGTGACGATGCTGGGAGTGGAGTAGTCATAGTTACGATGCTGGGTGTGGAGTAGTATGGTGACGATGCTGGGAGTGGAGTAGTCCATGGTGACGATGCTGGGAGTGAGTAGTCATGGGACGAATGCTGGGGTGGAGTAGTCATGGTGACGATGCTGGGGGTGAGTAGTCATGGTGACGATGCTGGGAGTGGAGTAGTCATGGTGACGATGCTGGGGTGGAGTAGTCATGGTGACGATGCTGGGAGGTGGAGTAGTCATGGTGACGATGCTGGGAGTGGAAGTAGTCATGGTGACGATGCTGGAGGGGAGTAGTCATGGTGAACGATGCTGGGAGTAGGAGTAGTCATTCTTGACGATGCTGGGGTGAGTAGTCATGGTGACGATGCTGGTAGTAGAGTAGTCATGGTGACGAATTGCGGGAGTGAGTAGTCATGGTGACGATGCTAGGAGTGGAGATAGTCATGGTGACGATGCTGGGATGGAGTAGTCATGAGTGACGATGCTGGGAGTGGAGTAGTCATGGTGACGATGCTGGGAGTGGAGTAGTCATAGTGACGATACCTGGGGAGTGGAGTAGTCATGGTGACGATGCTGGGAGTGGAGTAATTACAGGCTTAAAGATGCTGGGAGTGGAGTAGTCATGGTGACGAGCTGGGATGGGGAGTAGTTCATGGTGACGATAGCTGGTAGTAGAGTAGTCAATGGTGCGACTGGAATGAGGAGTGGGATAGTCATAGCTGACGACGCTGGGGAGTAGGAGTAGTGATGGTGATGATGCCTGAAGAAGTGGAGTAGTCATGGTGAACGATGCTGAGTAGTAGGAGTATGTCATGGTGAACGAATGCTGAAGATGTAGAGGTAGTTATGAGTGACGATGCCTAAGGAGTGGATAGTCATGGATGACGATGCTGGGAGTGCAGTAGTAATGGTGAAACGGGGATGCTGGAGTGGAGTAGTCATCGTGACGATGCCTGAGAGGTGGAGTAGTCATGGTGACGAAGTCTGAGGAGTGGAGTAGTTATAGGTGACGATGCCTAGGGAGTAGGAGTAGGCATGGTGACGATGCATGAGAGTGGAGTAGTCATGGTGACGAATGCTGAGAGTGGAGTAGTCATGGTACGAAGCTGAGAGTGGAAGTAGTCATGATTGCGATGCTAAGGGTGGATATTCATGGTGACGATGCTGGGAGTGGAGTAGTAATGTGACGATGCTGGGAGTGGAGTAGTCATGGTGACGATGCTGAGAGTGGAGTTAGTCATGGTGACGAAGCTGAGAGTGGAGTAGTCATGGTGACGATGCTAAGAGTGGATAGGCATGGTGACGATGCAGGGAGGGGAGTAGTCCATGGTGACGATGCTGGGGGTGGAGTAGTTATGGTGACGATGTGGGGAGTGGAGTAGTCATGGTGATGATGCTGGGAGTGGAGTAGGTCATAGTGACGATGCTGGGGTGGAGTAGTCCATGGTGACGATGCTGGGAGTGGAGTAGTCATTGTGACGATGCTGGGGTGGAGTAGTCATGGTGACGATGCTGGGAGTGGAGTAGTCATGTGACGATGCTGGGAGTGGAGTAGTCAATGGTGGACGATACTGGGAGTGGAGTAGTCATGGTGACGATGCTGGGAGTGGAGTAGTCATTTTGACGATGCTGGGGGTAGAGTAGTCGTGGTGATGATGCTGGTAGTAGAGTAGTCATGGTAACGATGCTGCTAGTAGAGTAGTCATGGTGACGATGCTAAGAGTAAGTAGTCATTGTGACGATGCTAGGAGTGGAGTAGTCATGATGTCGATGCTGGGAGTGGAGTAGTCATGGTAACGATGCTGGGAATAGAGTAGTCATGGTGACGATGCTGGGGGTGGAGTAGTCATGGTGACGATTCTGGGAGTGGAGTAGTCATTCGTACGATGCTGGTAGTGGAGTAGTCATGGTGACGATGCTGGGAGGGAGTAGTTTTAGAGACGATACTGGGAGTAGAGTAGTCATGGTGACGATGCAGAGAGTGGAGTAGTCATGGTGACGATGCTGAGAGTGGATAGTCATGGAGACGATGCTGGGAGTGGAGTAGTCATGGTGACGATGCTAAGAGTGGAGTAGTCATGGTGACGATGCTGAGAGTGGAGTAGTCATGGTGACGAAGCTGGGAGTGGAGTAGTAATGGTGCCGATGCTGGGAGTGGAGTAGTCTTGGTGACGATGCTGGGAGTGGAGTAGTCATGGTGACGATGCGGGGAGTGGAGTAGTCATGGTGACGATGCTGGGGGTGGAGTAGCCATGGTGACGATGCTGGGAGTGGAATAGTCATGGTGACGATGCTGGGGGTGGAGTAGTCATGGTGACGATGCTGGGAGGGGAGTAGTCATGGTGACGATGCTGGGAGGGGAGTAGTCATGGTGACGATGCTGGGAGGGGAGTAGTCATGGTAACGATGCAGGGGTAGAGTAGTCATGGTAACGATGCAGGGGGTAGAGTAGTCATTCTTGCGATGCTGGGGGTGGAGTAGTCATGGTGACGATGCTGGGAGTGGAGTAGTCATAGTGACCAATTCTGGGAGTGGAGTAGTTATGGTGACGATGCTGGGAGTGGAGTAGTCATGGTGATGATGCTGGGAGTGGAGTAGTCATAGTGACGATGCTGGGTGGAGTAGTCATGGTGACGATGCTGGGAGTGGAGTAGTCATAGTGACGATCCTGGGAGTGGAGTAGTCATGGTGACGATGCTGGGGGTGGAGTAGTCAGGTAAAGATGCTGGGAGTGGAGTAGTCATGGTGACGATGCTGGGAGTGGAGTTGTCATGGTGACGATGCTGGTAGTAGAGTTGTTATGGTGACGATAATGGGAGTGGAGTAGTCATTCTGACGATGCTGGGGGTAGAGTAGTGATGGTGATGATGCTGGTAGAAGAGTAGTCATGGTGACGATGCTGGTAGTAGAGTAGTCATGGTGACGATGCTAAGAGTAGAGTAGTCATGGTGACGATGCTGGGAGTTGAGTAGTCATAGAGACGATGCTGGGGGTGGAGTAGTCATGGTGACGATACTGGGAGTGGAGTAGTCATGGTGACGATGCTGGGAGTGGAGTAGTCATGGTGACGATGCTAGGGGTGGAGTAGTCATAGTGACGATGCTGGGAGTGGAGTAGTCATAGTGACGATGCTGGGAGTGGAGTAGTCATGGTGACGATGCTGGTAGTAGAGTAGTCATGGTGACGATAATGGGGGTGGAGTAGTCATGGTGACGATGCTGGGAATGGAGTAGTCATGGTGACGATGCTGGGAGTGGAATAGTCATGGTTACGATGCTGGGGGTGGAGTAGTCATGGTGACGATGCTAGGAGTGGAGTAGTCATGGTGACGATGCTGGGAGTGGAGTAGTCATGGTGACGATGCTGGTAGTAGAGTAGTCATGGTGACGATAATGGGGGTGGAGTAGTCATGGTGACGATGCTGGGAATGGAGTAGTCATGGTGACGATGCTGGGAGTGGAGTAGTCATGGTGACGATACTGGGAGTGGAGAAGTCATGGTAACGATGCTGGGAGTTGAGTAGTCATTTTGACGATGCTGGGGGTAGAGTAGTCGTGGTGATGATGCTGCTAGTAGAGTAGTCATGGTGACGATGCTGCTAGTAGAGTAGTCATGGTGACGATGCTAAGAGTAGAGTAGTCATTGTGACGATGCTAGGAGTGGAGTAGTCATGATGTCGATGCTGGGAGTGGAGTAGTCATGATAACGATGCTGGGAATAGAGTAGTCATGGTGACGATGCTGGGGGGTGGAGTAGTCATGGTGACGATTCTGGGAGTGGAGTAGTCATTCGTACGATGCTGGTAGTGGAGTAGTCATGGTGACGATGCAGAGAGTTTAGTAGTCATGGTGACGATGCTGAGAGTGGATAGTCATGCTGACGATGCTGGGAGTGGAGTAGTCATGGTGACGATGCTAAGAGTGGAGTAGTCATGGTGACGATGCTGAGAGTGGAGTAGTCATGGTGACGAAGCTGAGAGTGGAGTAATGGTGCCGGAGGGAGTATGGTGACGATGCTGGGAGTGGAGTAGTAATGGTGCCGATGCTGGGAGTGGAGTAGTCTTGGTGACGATGCTGGGAGTGGAGTAGTCATGGTGACGATGCTGGGGGTGGAGTAGTCATGGTGACGATGCTGGGAGTGGAGTAGTCATAGTGACGATTCTGGGAGTGGAGTAGTCATGGTGACGATGCTGGGAATGGAGTAGTCATGGTGACGATGCTGGGGGTGGAGTAGTCATGGTTACGTTGCTGGGAGGGGAGTAGTCATGGTGACGATGCTGGGAGGGGAGTAGTCATGGTGACGATGCTGAGAGGGGAGTAGTCATGGTAACGATGCAGGGGGTAGAGTAGTCATTCTTGCGATGCTGCGGGTGGAGTAGTCATGGTGACGATGCTGGGAGTGGAGTAGTCATAGTGACGATTCTGGGAGTGGAGTAGTTATGGTGACGATGCTGGGAGTTGAGTAGTCATGGTGATGATGCTGGAGTGGAGTAGTCATAGTGACGATGCTGGGAGTGGAGTAGTCATAGAGACGATCCTGGGAGTGGAGTAGTCATGGTGACGATGCTGGGAGTGGAGTAGTCATGGTGACGATGCTGGAGAGTGGAGTAGTCATGGTGACGATGCTGGGAGTAGATTAGTCATAGTGACGATGCTGGGAGTGGAGTAGTCATAGTGACGATGCTGGGGTTGGAGTAGTCATGGAGACGATGCTGGGAGTGGAGTAGTCATGGTGACGATGCTGGGAGTGGAATAGTCATAGGTGACGATGCTGGGGGTGGAGTAGTCATGGTGACGATGCTGGGAGTGGAGTAGTCATGGTGACGATGCTGGGAGTGGAGTAGTCATGGTGACGATGCTGGGAGTGGAGTAGTCATAGTGACGATGCTGGGAGTGGAGTAGTCATAGTGACGATGCTGGGGGTGGAGTAGTCATGGAGACGATGCTGGGAGTGGAGTAGTCATGGTGACGATGCTGGGAGTGGAAGTAGTCATGGTGACGATGCTGGGGGTGAGTAGTCATGGTGATGATGCTGGGAGTGGAGTAGTCATGGTGACGATGCTGGGAGTGGAGTAGTCATGGTGACGATGCTAGGTAGTAGAGTGTCATGGTGACGATAGCTAGGGAGTGGAGTAGTCATGAGTGACGATGCTGGGAGTGGAAGTAGTCATGGTGACGATGCTGGGAGTGGAGTAGTCATGGTGACGATGCTGGGAGTGGAGTAGTCATGGTGACGATGCTGGGAGTGGAGTAGTCATGGTGACGATGCTGGTAGTGAGTAGTCATGGTGACGATAATGGGGGTGGAGTAGTCATAGGTGACGATGCTGGGAGTGGAGTAGTCATGGTGACGATGCTGGGAGTGGAGTAGTCATGGTGACGATGCTGGGAGTGGAGTAGTCATGGTGACGATGCTGGGAGTGGAGTAGTCATGTTGACGATGCTGGGGGTAGAGTAGTCATGGTGACTGATGCTGGAGTGAAGAGTAGTCATGGTGACGATGCTGGTAGTGGAGTAGTCATGGTGACGATGCTAGGAGTAGAGTAGTCATGGTGACGATAATGGGGGTGGAGTAGTCATGGTGTCGATGCTGGGATGGAGTAGTCATGGTGACGATGCTGGGAGTGGAGTAGTCATGGTGACGATGCTGGGAGTGGAGTAGTCATGGTGACGATGCTGGGAGTGGAGTAGTTCATGATTGACGATGCTGGGGAGTAGAGTAGTCAGTGGTGACGATGCTGAGAGTGGAGTAGTCATGGTAACGATGCTGCTAGTGGAGTAGTCATGGTGACGATAGCTGAGAGTAGAGTAGTCATGTGACGATGCTAAGAGTGGAGTAGTCATGAGTGTCGATGCTGGGAGTGGAGTAGTAATGGTGAACGATGCTGGGAGTGGAGTAGTCATGGTGACGATGCTGGGAGTGAGTAGTCATGGTGACGATGCTGAGGAGTGGAGTAGTCATTCGTGACGATGCTGGTAAGTGGATAGTCATGGTGACGATGCTGGGAGTGGAGTAGTCATAGTGACGATGCTGGGGGTGGAGTAGTTATGGTGACGATGCTGGGAGTGGAGTAGTCATGGTGATGATGCTGGGGAGTGGAGTAGTCATAGTGACGATGCTGGGGGTGGAGTAGTCATGGTGACGATGCTGGGAGTGGAGTAGTCATTGTGACGATGCTGGGAGTGGAGTAGTCATGGTGACGATGCTGGGGCGGAGTTGTAATGGTGACGATGCTGGAGTGGAGTAGTCTTGGTGACGATGCTGGAGTGGAGTAGTCTTGGTGACGATGCTGGGAGTGGAGTAGTCATGGTGACGATGCTGGGGGTGGAGTAGTCATGGTGACGATGCTGGGAGTGGAATAGTCATGGTGACGATGCTAGGGGTGGAGTAGTCATAGTGACGATGCTGGGAGTGGAGTAGTCATAGTGACGATGCTGGGAGTGGAGTAGTCATGGTGACGATGCTGGTAGTAGAGTAGTCATGGTGACGATAATGGGGTGGAGTAGTCATGGTGACGATGCTGGGAAGTGGAAGTAGTCATGGTGACGATGCTGGGAGTGGAGTAGTCATGGTGACGATGCTGGGAGTGGAGTAGTCATGGTGACGATGCTGGGAGTGGAGTAGTCATGGTGACGATGCTGGGAGTGGAGTAGTCATGGTGACGATGCTGGTAGTAGAGTAGTCATGGTGACGATAATGGGGGTGGAGTAGTCATGGTGACGATGCTGGGAATGGAGTAGTCATGGTGACGATGCTGGGAGTGGAGTAGTCATGGTGACGATACTGGGAGTGGAGAAGTCATGGTAACGATGCTGGGAGTGGAGTAGTCATAGTGACGATGCTGGGAGTGGAGTAGTCATAGTGACGATGCTGGGGGTGGAGTAGTCATGGAGACGATGCTGGGAGTGGAGTAGTCATGGTGACGATGCTGGGAGTGGAATAGTCATGGTGACGATGCTGGGGGTGGAGTAGTCAGGTGAAGATGCTGGGAGTGGAGTAGTCATGGTGACGATGCTGGGAGTGGAGTTGTCATGGTGACGATGCTGGTAGTAGAGTTGTCATGGTGACGATAATGGGGGTGGAGTAGTCATGGTGACGAGGCTGGGAGTGGAGTAGTCATGGTGACGATGCTGGGAGTGGAGTAGTCATGGTGACGATGCTGGGAGTGGAGTAGTCATGGTGACGATGCTGGGAGTGGAGTAGTCATTCTGACGATGCTGGGGGTAGAGTAGTCATTGTGATGATGCTGGTAGAAGAGTAGTCATGGTGACGATGCTGGTAGTAGAGTAGTCATGGTGCCGATGCTAAGAGTAGAGTAGTCATGGTTACGATGCTAGGAGTGGAGTAGTCATGATGTCGATGCTGGGAGTGCAGTAGTCATGGAAACGATGCTGGGAGTGGAGTAGTCATGGTGACGATGCTGGGGGTGGAGTAGTCATGGTGACGATTCTGGGAGGGGAGTAGTTATGATGACGATACTGGGAGTAGAGTAGTCATGGTGACGATGCAGAGAGTGGAGTAGTCATGGTGACGATGCTGAGAGTGGAGTAGTCATGGTAACGAAGCTGAGAGTGGAGTAGTCATGATGACGATGCTAAGAGTGGATATTCATGGTGACGATGCTGGGAGTGGAGTAGTAATGGTGCCGATGCTGGGAGTGGAGTAGTCATGGTGACGATGCTGAGAGTGGAGTAGTCATGGTGACGAAGCTGAGAGTGGAGTAGTCATGGTGACGATGCTAAGAGTGGATAGGCATGGTGACGATGCTGGGAGTGGAGTAGTCATAGTGACGATGCTGGGGGTGGAGTAGTTATGGTGACGATGCTGGGAGTGGAGTAGTCATGGTGATGATGCTGGGAGTGGAGTAGTCATAGTGACGATGCTGGGGGTGGAGTAGTCATGGTGACGATGCTGGGAGTGGAGTAGTCATTGTGACGATGCTGGGAGTGGAGTAGTCATGGTGACGATGCTGGGGCGGAGTTGTAATGGTGACGATGCTGGGAGTGGAGTAGTCTTGGTGACGATGCTGGGAGTGGAGTAGTCTTGGTGACGATGCTGGGAGTGGAGTAGTCATGGTGACGATGCTGGGGGTGGAGTAGTCATGGTGACGATGCTGGGAGTGGAATAGTCATGGTGACGATGCTAGGGGTGGAGTAGTCATAGTGACGATGCTGGGAGTGGAGTAGTCATAGTGACGATTCTGGGAGTGGAGTAGTCATGGTGACGATGCTGGGAGTGGAGTAGTCATGGTGACGATGCTGGAGGTGGAGTAGTCATGGTGATGATGCTGAGGGTAGAGTAGTCATGGTGACGTTGCTGGGAGGGGAGTAGTCATGGTGACGATGCTGGGGGTAGAGTAGTCATGGTGACGTTGCTGCGAGGGGAGTAGTCATGGTGACGATGCTGGGAGTGGAGTAGTCATGGTAACGATGCTGGGGGTAGAGTGTCATGCTTACGATGCTGGGAGGGGAGTAGTCATAGTGACGATGCTGGGGGTGGAGTAGTTATGGTGACGATGCTGGGAGTGGAGTAGTCATGGTGACGATGCTGGGGAGTTGAGTAGTTATGGTGACGATGCTGGGAGTGGAGTAGTCATGGTGATGATGCTGGGAGTGAGTAGTTCATAGTGACGATGCTGGGGGTGGAGTAGTTATGGTGACGATGCTGGGAAGTGGAGTAGTCATGGTGATCATGCTGGGAGTGGAGTAGTCATAGAGACGATGCTGGGGGTGGAGTAGTCATGGTGACGATGCTGGGGTGGAGTAGTCATGGTGACGATGCTGGGAGTGGAGTAGTCATGGTGACGATGCTGGGAGTGGAATAGTCAGGTTACGATGCTGGGGGTGGAGTAGTCATGGTGACGATGCTAGGAGTGGAGTAGTCATGGTGACGATGCTGGGAGTGGAGTAGTCATGGTGACGATGCTGGTAGTAGAGTAGTCATGGTGACGATAATGGGGGTGGAGTAGTCATGGTGACGATGCTGGGAATGGAGTAGTCATGGTGACGATGCTGGGAGTGGAGTAGTCATGGTTACGATGCTGGGGGTGGAGTAGTCATGGTGACGATGCTAGGAGTGGAGTAGTCATGGTGACGATGCTGGGAGTGGAGTAGTCATGGTGACGATGCTGGTAGTAGAGTAGTCATGGTGACGATAATGGGGGTGGAGTAGTCATTGTGACGATGCTGGGAATGGAGTAGTCATGGTGACGATGCTGGGAGTGGAGTAGTAATGGTGACGATACTGGGAGTGGAGAAGTCATGGTAACGATGCTGGGAGTTGAGTAGTCATTTTGACGATGCTGGGGGTAGAATAGTCGTGGTGATGATGCTGCTAGTAGAGTAGTCATGGTGACGATGCTGCTAGTAGAGTAGTCATGGTGACGATGCTAAGAGTAGAGTAGTCATTGTGACGATGCTAGGAGTGGAGTAGTCATGATGTCGATGCTGGGAGTGGAGTAGTCATGATAACGATGCTGGGAATAGAGTAGTCATGGTGACGATGCTGGGGGTGGAGTAGTCATGGTGACGATTCTGGGAGTGGAGTAGTCATTCGTACGATGCTGGTAGTGGAGTAGTCATGGTGACGATGCAGAGAGTTTAGTAGTCATGGTGACGATGCTGAGAGTGGATAGTCATGGTGACGATGCTGGGAGTGGAGTAGTCATGGTGACGATGCTAAGAGTGGAGTAGTCATGGTGACGATGCTGAGAGTGGAGTAGTCATGGTGACGAAGCTGAGAGTGGAGTATTCATGATGACGATGCTAAGAGTGGATAGTCATGGTGACGATGCTGGGAGTGGAGTAGTAATGGTGCCGATGCTCGGAGTGGAGTAGTCTTGGTGACGATGCTGGGAGTGGAGTAGTCATAGTGACGATGCGGGGAGCGGAGTAGTCATGGTGACGATGCTGAGAGTGGAGTAGTCATGGTGACGATGCTGGGGGTGGAGTAGTCATGGTTACGTTCCTGGGAGGGGAGTAGTCATGGTGACGATGCTGGGAGGGGAGTAGTCATGGTGACGATGCTGGGAGGGGAGTAGTCATGGTAACGACGCAGGGGGTAGAGTAGTCATTCTTGCGATGCTGGGGGTGGAGTAGTCATGGTGACGATGCTGGGAGTGGAGTAGTCATAGTGACAATTCTGGGAGTGGAGTAGTTATGGTGACGATGCTGGGAGTGGAGTAGTCATGGTGATGATGCTGGGAGTGGAGTAGTCATAGTGACGATGCTGGGTGGAGTAATCATGGTGACGATGCTGGGAGTGGAGTAGTCATAGTGACGATCCTGGGAGTGGAGTAGTCATGGTGACGATGCTGGGGTGGAGTAGTCATGGTGACGATGCTGGGAGTGGAGTAGTCATGGTGACGATGCTGGAGTGGAGTAGTCACAGTGACGATGCTGGGAGTGGAGTAGGAGTAGTCATAGTGACGATGCTGAGATTGGAGTAGTCATGGTGACGATGCTGGGAGTGGAGTAGTCATAGTGACGATGCTGGGGGGAGTAGTCATGGAGACGATGCTGGAGTGGAGTAGTCATGGTGACGATGCTGGGAGTGGAATAGTCATGGTGACGATGCTGGGGGTGGAGTAGTCAGGTGAAGATGCTGGGAGTGGAGTAGTCATGGGTGACGATGCTGGGAGTGGAGTTGTCATGGTGACGAATGCTGGTAGTAGAGTTGTCATGGTGACGATAATGGGGGTGGAGTAGTCATGGTGACGAGGCTGGGAGTGGAGTAGTCATGGTGACGATGCTGGGAGTGGAGTAGTCATGTGACGATGCTGGGAGTGGAGTAGTCATGGTGACGTGCTGGGAGTGGAGTAGTCATTCTGACGATGCTGGGGGTAGAGTAGTCATGTGATGATGCTGGTAGAAGAGTAGTCATGGTGACGATGCTGGTAGTAGAGTAGTCATGGTGCCGATGCTAAGAGTAGAGTAGTCATGGTTACGATGCTAGGAGTGGAGTAGTCATGATGTCGATGCTGGGAGTGCAGTAGTCATGGAAACGATGCTGGGAGTGGAGTAGTCATGGTGACGATGCTGGGGTGTAGTAGTCATGGTGACGATTCTGGGAGGGGAGTAGTTATGATGACGATACTGGGAAGTAGAGTAGTCATGTGACGATGCAGAGAGTGGCGTAGTCATGGTGACGATGCTGAGAGTGGAGTAGTCATGGTAACGAAGCTGAGAGTGGAGTAGTCATGATGACGATGCTAAGAGTGGATATTCATGGTGACGATGCTGGGAGTGGAGTAGTAATGGTGCCGATGCTGGGAGTGGAGTAGTCATGGTGACAGATGCTGAGAGTGGAGTAGTCATGGTGACGAAGCTGAGAGTGGAGTAGTCATGGTGACGATGCTAAGAGTGGATAGGCATGGTGACGATGCTGGGAGTGGAGTAGTCATGGTGACGATGCTGGGGTGGAGTAGTTATGGTGACGATGCTGGGAGTGGAGTAGTCATGGTGAATGGCTGGGAGTGGAGTAGTCCATAGTGACGATGCTGGGGGTGGAGTAGTCATGGTGACGATGCTGGGAGTGGAGTAGTCATTGTGACGATGCTGGGAGTGGAGTAGTCATGGTGACGATGCTGGGAGTGGAGTAGTAATGGTGACGATGCTGGGAGTGGAGTAGTCATGGTGACGATGCTGGGAGTGGAGTAGTCTGGTGACGATGCTGGGAGTGGAGTAGTCATTGTGACGATGCTGGGGGTAGAGTAGTCATGGTGATGATGCTGGGAGTGAGAAGTAGTCATGGTGACGATGCTAGGTAGTAGGAGTAGTCATAGTGGACGATGCTAAGGAGTGAGAGTAGTCATAGTGACGATGCTAGGGAGTGGAGTAGTCATGGATGTACGATGCTGGGAGTGGAGTAGTCATGGTGACGATGCTAGAGTGGAGTAGTCATGGTGACGATGCTGGGAGTGGAGTAGTCCATGGTGACGAGCTGAGAGTGGAGTATTCATGATGACGATGCTAAGGAGTGGAGTAGTCATGGTGACGATGCTGGAGAGTGGAGTAGTAATGGATGACGATGCTCGGAGTGGAGTAGTCATGGTGACGATGCGGAGAGTGGAGTAGTCATAGTGACGATGCGGGAGAGTGGAGTAGTCATGGGACGATGCTGGGAGTGGAGTAGTCATGGTGACGATGCTGGGAGTGGAGTAGTCATGGTGACGATGCTGAGAGTGGAGTAGTCATGGTGACGATGCTGGAGTGGAGTAGTCATGGTGACGATGCTAAGAGTGGAGTAGTCATGGTGACGATGCTGGGAGTGGAGTAGTCATAGTGGACGAATGCTGGGAGGTGGAGTAGTCTATGGTGACGATGCTGGGAGTGGAGTAGTCATGGTGACGATGCTGGGAGTGGAGTAGTCATGGTGACGATGCTGGGGGTGGAGTAGTCATGGTGACGATGCTGGGAGTGGAGTAGTCATGGTGACGATGCTGGGAGTGGAGTAGTCATGGTGACGATGCTGGAGTGGAGTAGTCATGGTGACGATGCTGGGGAGTGGAGTAGTCTATGGTGACGATGCTGGGAGTGGAGTAGTCATGGTGACGATGCTGGGAGTAGAGTAGTCATAGTGACGATGCTGGGGGTGGAGTAGTCATGGTGACGATGCTGGGAGTGGAGTAGTCATAGGTGACGATGCTGGGAGTGGAGTAGTTATGGTGACGATGCTGGGAGTGGAGTAGTCATAGGTGACGATGCTGGGAGTGGAGTAGTCATGGTGACGATGCTGGAGTGGAGTAGTCCATAGGTGACGATGCTGGGAGTGGAGTAGTCATGGTGACGATGCTGGGAGTGGAGTAGTCATGGTGACGATGCTGGGAGTGGAGTAGTCATAGGTGACGATGCTGGGGAGTGGAGTAGTCATGGTGACGATGCTGAGGAGTGGAGTAGTCATGGTGACGATGCTGGGAGTGGAGTAGTCATAGTGACGATGCTGGGAGTGGAGTAGTCATGAGTGACGATGCTGGGGAGTGGAGTAGTCATGGTGACGATGCTGGGAGTGGAGTAGTCATGGTGACGATGCTGGGAGTGGAAGTAGTCATGGTGACGATGCTGGGGGTGGAGTAGTCATGGTGACGATGCTGGGAGTGGAGTAGTCATGGTGACGATGCTGGGAGGTGGAGTAGTCATGGGGACGATTCTGGGAGGGGAGTAGTTCATGATGACGATGCTGGGAGTGGAGTAGTCATGGTGACGATGCATGAGAGTGGAGTAGTCATGGTGAACGATGCTGGAGAGTGGAGTAGTCATGGTGAACGAAGCTGAGAGTGGAGTAGTCATGATGACGATGCTAGAGTGGAGTATTCATGGTGACGATGCTAGGAACGTGGAGTAGTCATGGTGCCGATGCTGGGAGTGGAGTAGTCATGGTGGACGATGCTGAGAGTGGAGTAGTCATGGTGACGAAGGCTGAGAGTGGAGTAGTCATGGTGACGATGCTAGGGAGTGGAGTAGGCATGTGACGATGCATGGGAGTGGAGTAGTCATGGTGACGATGCTGGGGGAGTGGAGTAGTTCATGGGTGACGATGTTTGGGAGTGGAGTAGTCATGGTGATGATGCTGGAGAGTGGAGTAGTCATAGTGACGATGCTGGGGAGTGGAGTAGTCATGGTGACGACGCTGGGAGTGGAGTAGTCATGGTGATGATGCTGGGAGTGGAGTAGTCATGGTGACGATACTGGGAGTGGAGTAGTCATGGTGACGATGCTGGGATTGGAGTAGTCATGGTGACGATACTGGGAGTGGAGTAGTCATGGTGACGATGCTGGGAGTGGAGTAGTCATTTTGACGATGCTGGGGGTAGAGTAGTCGTGGTGATGATGCTGGTAGTAGAGTAGTCATGGTAACGATGCTGCTAGTAGAGTAGTCATGGTGACGATGCTAAGAGTAGAGTAGTCATTTGACGATGCTAGGAGTGGAGTAGTCATGATGTCGATGCTGGGAGTGGAGTAGTCATGGTAACGATGCTGGGAATAGAGTAGTCATGGTGACGATGCTGGGGTGGAGTAGTCATGGTGACGATTCTGGGAGTGGAGTAGTCATTCGTACGATGCTGGTAGTGGAGTAGTCATGGTGACGATGCTGGGAGGGGAGTAGTTTTAGAGACGATACTGGGAGTAGAGTAGTCATGGTGACGATGCTGAGAGTGGAGTAGTCATGGTGACGATGCTGAGAGTGGAGTAGTCATGGTGACGATGCTGGGAGTGGAGTAGTCATGGTGACGATGCTGAGGAGTGGAGTAGTCATGGTGACGATGCTGAGAGTGGAGTAGTCATGAGTGACGATGCTAGGAGTGGATAGTCATGGTGACGATGCTGGGAGTGGAGTAGTCATGGTGACGATACTGGGAGTGGAGTAGTCATGGTGACGATGCTGGGAGGGGAGTAGTCATGGTGACGAGCTGAGGAGTGGAGTAGTCATGGTGACGATGCTAGGAAGTGGAGTAGTCATGGTGACGATGCTGGGAGTGGAGTAGTCCTGGTGACGATGCTGGGAGTGGAGTAGTCATGGTGACGATGCTGGGGGTGGAGTAGTCATGGTGACGATGCTGGGAGTGGAATAGTCATGGTGACGATGCTAGGGGTGGAGTAGTCATGGTGACGATGCTGGGAGTGGAGTAGTCATAGTGACGATTCTGGGAGTGGAGTAGTCATGGTGACGATGCTGGGAGTGGAGTAGTCATGGTGACGATGCTGGAGGTGGAGTAGTCATGGTGATGATGCTGAGGGTAGAGTAGTCATGGTGACGTTGCTGGGAGGGGAGTAGTCATGGTGACGATGCTGGGGGTTAGAGTAGTCATGGTGACGTTGCCTGGGAGGGAGTAGTTCATGGTGACGATGCTGGAGTGGAGTAGTCATGGTGAACGATGCTGGGGTAGAGTAGTCATTCTTACGATGCTGGGAGGGGAGTAGTCATAGGTGACGATGCTGGGGGTGGAGTAGTTATGGTGACGATGCTGGGAGTGGAGTAGTCATGGTGACGATGCTGGGAGGTGAGTAGTTTATGGTGACGATGCTGGGAGTGGAGTAGTCATGGTGACTGATGCCTGGTAGTAGAGTAGTCATGGTGGACGATGCTAAGAGTAGAGTAGTCATGGTGACGATGCTGGGAGTGGAGTAGTCATAGAGACGATGCTGGGGGTGGAGTAGTCATGGTGACGATACTTGGGAGTGGAGTATCTGGTGACGATGCTGGGAGTGGAGTAGTCATAGTGACGATGCTGGGGGTGAATTAGATCATGGTGACTATGCTGAGAGTGGAGTAGTCATGGTGACGATGCTGGGAGTGGAGTAGTCATAGTGACGAATGCTGGGGAGTGGAGTAGTCATAGTGACGATGCTGGGGTGGAGTAGTCTGGTGACGATGCTGGGAGTGGAGTAGTCATGGTGACGATGCTGGGAGTGGAATAGTCATGGTTACGATGCTGGGGGTGGAGTATTCATGGTGACGATGCTGGGAGTGGAGTAGTCTTGGTGACGATGCTGGGAGTGGAGTAGTCATGGTGACGATGCTGGTAGTAGAGTAGTCATGGTGACGATAATGGGGGTGGAGTAGTCATTGGTGATCGATGCTGGGAATGGAGTAGTCATGGTGACGATGCTGGGATAGAGTAGTCATTGGTGACGATACTGGGAGTGGAGTAGTCATGGTGACGATGCTGGGAGTGGAGTAGTCATTTTTGACGATGCTGGGGGTAGAGTAGTCCGTGGTGATGATGCTGGTAGTAGAGTAGTCATGGTACGATGCTGCTAGTAGAGTAGTCATGGTGACGATGCTAAGAGTAGAGTAGTCATTGTGACGATGCTAGGAGTGGAGTAGTCATGATGTCGATGCTGGGAGTGGAGTAGTCATGGTAACGATGCTGGGAATAGAGTAGTCATGGTGACGATGCTGGGGGGTGGAGTAGTCATGGTGACGATTCTGGGAGTGGAGTAGTCATTCGTACGATGCTGGTAGTGGAGTAGTCATGGTGACGATGCTGGGAGGGGAGTAAGTTATAGAGACGATTACTGGGAGTAGAGTAGTCATGGTGACGATGCAGAGAGTGGAGTAGTCATGGTGACGATGCTGAGAGTGGATAGTCATGGAGACGATTGCTGGGAGTTGGAGTAGGTCATGGTGACGATGCTAAGAGTGGAGTAGTCATGGTGACGATGCTGAGAGTGGAGTAGTCATGGTGACGAAGCTGGGAGTGGAGTATTCATGATGACGATGCTAAGAGTGGCTAGTCATAGGTGACGATGCTGGGAGTGGAGTAGTAATGGTGCCGATGCTGGGAGTGGAAGTAGTCATGGTGACGATGCTGGGGGTGGAGTAGTCATGGTTACGTTGCTGGGAGGGGAGTAGTCATGGTGACGATGCTGGGAGGGGGAGTAGTCATGGTGACGATGCTGGGAGGGGGAAGGTAGTCATGGTAACGACGCAGGGGGTAGAGTAGTCATTCTTGCGATGCTGGGGGTGGAGTAGTCATGGTGACGATGCTGGGAGTGGAGTAGTCATAGTGACATTCTGGGAGTGGAGTAGTTATGGTGACGATGCTGGGAGTGGAGTAGTCATGGTGACGATGCTGGGGGTGGAGTAGTCCATAGGTGACGATGCTGGGAGTGGAGTAGTCATGGTGACGATGCCTGGGAGTGGAGTAGTCATAGGTGACGATGCCTGGGAGTGGAGTAGTCATGGTGACGATGCTGGGGGTGGAGTAGTCATGTTGACGATGCTGGGAGAGTGGAGTAGTCATGGTGACGATGCTGGGAGTGGAGTAGTCATAGTGACGATGCTGGAGTGAGTAGGAGTAGTCATAGTGCGATGCTGAGATGGGAGTAGTCATGGTGACGATGCTGGGAGTGGAGTAGTCATAGTGACGATGCTGGGGGTGGAGTAGTCATGGAGACGATGCTGGGAGTGGAGTAGTCATGGTGACGATACTGGGAGTGGAATAGTCATGGTGACGATGCTGGGGGTGGAGTAGTCAGGTGAAGATGCTGGAGTGGAGTAGTCATAATGACGATGCTGGGAGTGGAGTTGTCATGGTGACGATGCTGGTAGTAGAGTTGTCAGGGTGACGTTAATGGGGGTGGAGTAGTCATGGTGACGAGGCTGGGAGTGGAGTAGTCATGGTGACGATGCTGGGAGTGGAGTATCATGGTGACGATGCTGGGAGTGGAGTAGTCATTCTGACGATGCTGGGGGTAGAGTAGTCATGGTGGATGATGCTGGTAGAAGAGTAGTCATAGTGACGATGCTGGTAGTAGAGTAGTCATGGTGCCGATGCTAAGAGTAGAGTAGTCATGGTTACGATGCTAGGAGTGGAGTAGTCATGATGTCGATGTTGGGAGTGCAGTAGTCATGGAAACGATGCTGGGAGTGGAGTAATCATGGTGACGATGCTGGGGGTGGAGTAGTCCATGGTGCACGATTCTGGGAGAGGAGTAGTTATGATGACGATACTGGGAGTAGAGTAGTCATGGTGACGATGCAGAGAGTGGAGTAGTCATGGTGACGATGCTGAGAGTGGAGTAGTCATGGTAACGAAGCTGAGAGTGGAGTAGTCATGATGACGATGCTAAGAGTGGATATTCATGGTGACGATGCTGGGAACGGAGTAGTAATGGTGCCGATGCTGGGAGTGGAGTAGTCATGGTGACGATGCTGAGAGTGGAGTAGTCATGGTGACGAAGCTGAGAGCGGAGTAGTCATGGTGACGATGCTAAGAGTGGATAGGCATGGTGACGATGCAGGGAGTGGGAGTAGTCATGGTGACGATGCTGGGGGTGGAGTAGTTATGGTGACATGTTGGGAGTGGAGTAGTCATGGTGATGATGCTGGGAGTGGAGTAGTCATAGTGACGATGCTGGGGGTGGAGTAGTCCATGGTGACGATGCTGGGAGTGGAGTAGTCATGGTGATGATGCTGGGAGTGGAGTTAGTCATGGTGACGATAGCTGGGAGTGAGTAGTCATGGTGACGATGCTGGGATTGGAGTAGTCATGGTGACGATACTGGGAGTGGAGTAGTCATGGTGACGATGCTGGGAGTGGAGTAGTCATTTTGACGATGCTGGGGGGTAGAGTAGTCGTGGGTGAGATGCTGGTAGTAGAAGTAGTCATGGTAACGATGCTGCTAGTAGGAGTAGTCATGGTGACGATGCTAAGAGTAGAGTAGTCATTGTGACGATGCTAGGAGTGGAGTAGCATGATGTCGATGCTGGTAGAGTGGAGTAGTCATGGTAACGATGCTGGGGAATAGAGTAGTCATGGTGACGATGCTGGGGGTGGAGTAGTCATGGTGACGATTCTGGGAGTGGGTAGTAGTCATTCGTGACGATGCTGGTAGTGGAGTAGTCATAGGTGACGATGCTGGGAGGGGGAGTAGTTTTAGAGACGATAACTGGGAGTAGAGTAGTCATGGTGACGATGCAGAGAGTGGAGTAGTCATGGTGACGATGCTGAGAGTGGATAGTCATGGAGACGATGCTAGGAGTGGAGTAGTCATGGTGACGATGCTAAGAGTGGAAGTAGTTCATGGTGACGATTGCTGAGAGTGGAGTAGTCATGGTGACGAAGCTGGGAGTGGAGTATTCATGATGACGATGCTAAGAGTTGGATAGTCATGGTGACGATGCTGGGAGTGGAGTAGTAATGGTGCCGATGCTGGAGTGGAGTATTCTTGTGACGATGCTGGGAGTGGAGTAGTCATGGTGACGATGCGGGAGTGGAGTAGTCATGGTGACGATGCTGGGGGTGAAGTAGACATGGTGACGATGCTGGGAGTGGAATAGTCATGGTGACGATGCTGGGGTGGAGTAGTCATGGTGACGATGCTGGGAGGGGAGTAGTCATGTGACGATGCTGGAGGGGAGTAGTCATGGTGACGATGCTGGGAGGGGAGTAGTCATGGTACGATGCGGAGGGTAGAGTAGTCAGTCTTGCGATGCTGGGGGTGGAGTAGTCATAGGTGACGAGTGCTGGGAGTGGAGTACGTCATAGTGGCGAATTCTGGGAGTGGAGTAGTTATGGTGACGATGCTGGGGTGGAGTAGTCATGGTGAATGATGCTGGGGAGTGGAGTAGTCATAGTGACGATCCTGGGAGTGGAGTAGTCATGGTGACGATGCTGGGGGTGGAGTAGTCATGGTGACGATGCTGAGAGTGGAGTAGTCATGGTGACGATGCTGGGAGTGGAGTAGTCATAGTGACGATGCTGGGAGTGGAGTAGGAGTAGTCATAGTGACGATGCTGAGATTGGAGTAGTCATGGTGACGATGCTGGGAGTGGAGTAGTCATAGTGACGATGCTGGGAGTGGAGTAGTCATAGTGACGATGCTGGGGGTGGAGTAGTCATGGAGACGATGCTGGGATGGAGTAGTCATGGTGACGATGCTGGGAGTGGAATAGTCATGGTGACGATGCTGGGGGTGGAGTAGTCAGGTGAAGATGCTGGGAGTGGAGTAGTCATGGTGACGATGCTGGGGGTGGAGCAGTCATGGGGACGATTCTGGGAGGGAGTAGTTATGATGACGATACTGGGAGTAGAGTAGTCATGGTGACGATGCAGAGAGTGGAGTAGTCATGGTGACGATGCTGAGAGTGGAGTAGTCATGGTAACGAAGCTGAGAGTGGAGTAGTCATGATGACGATGCTAAGAGTGGATATTCATGGTGACGATGCTGGGAACGGAGTAGTAATGGTGCCGATGCTGGAGTGGAGTAGTCATGGTGACGATGCTGAGAGTGGAGTAGTCATGGTGACGAAGCTGAGAGTGGAGTAGTCATGGTGACGATGCTAAGAGTGGATAGGCATGGTGACGATGCAGGGAGTGGAGTAGTCATGGTGACGATGCTGGGGGTGGAGTAGTTATGGTGACGATGTTGGGAGTGGAGTAGTCATGGTGATGATGCTGGGAGTGGAGTAGTCATAGTGACGATGCTGGGGTGGAGTAGTCATGGTGACGACGCTGGGAGTGGAGTAGTCATGGTGATGATGCTGGGAGTGGAGTAGTCATGGTGACGATACTGGGAGTGGAGTAGTCATGGTGACGATGCTGGGATTGGAGTAGTCATGGTGACGATACTGGGACTGGAGTAGTCATGGTGACGATGCTGGGAGTGGAGTAGTCATTTTGACGATGCTGGGGGTAGAGTAGTCGTGGTGATGATGCTGGTAGTAGAGTAGTCATGGTAACGATGCTGCTAGTAGAGTAGTCATGGTGACGATGCTAAGAGTAGAGTAGTCATTTTGACGATGCTAGGAGTGGAGTAGTCATGATGTCGATGCTGGGAGTGGAGTAGTCATGGTAACGATGCTGGGAATAGAGTAGTCATGGTGACGATGCTGGGGGTGGAGTAGTCATGGTGACGATTCTGGGAGTGGAGTAGTCATTCGTACGATGCTGGTAGTGGAGTAGTCATGGTGACGATGCTGGGAGGGGAGTAGTTTTAGAGCGATACTGGGAGTAGAGTAGTCATGGTGACGATGCAGAGAGTGGAGTAGTCATGGTGACGATGCTGAGAGTGGATAGTCATGGACGATGCTGGGAGTGGAGTAGTCATGGTGACGATGCTAAGAGTGGAGTAGTCATGGTGACGATGCTGAGAGTGGAGTAGTCATGATGACGATGCTAAGAGTGGATAGTCATGGTGACGATGCTGGGAGTGGAGTAGTCATGGTGCCGATCCTGGGAGTGGAGTAGTCATGGTGGACGATGCTGAGAGGGGAGTAGTCATGGTGACGAAGCTGAGAGTGGAGTAGTCATGGTGACTATGCTAAGAATGGATAGGCATGGTGACGATGCTGGGGAGTGGGAGTAGGTCATGGTGACGATGCTGGGGAGTGGAGTAGTCATGGTGACGATGCTGGGGGTGGAGTAGTCATGGTGACGATGCTGGGAGTGGAATAGTCATGGTGACGATGCTAGGGGTGGAGTAGTCATGGTGACGATGCTGGGAGTGGAGTAGTCATAGTGAAGATTCTGGGAGTGGAGTAGTCATGGTGACGATGCTGGGAGTGGAGTATCATGGTGACGATGCTGGAGTGGAGTAGTTCATGGTGATGATGCTGAGGGTAGAGTAGTCATGTGACGTTGCTGGGAGGGGAGTAGTCATGGTGACGATGCTGGGGGTAGAGTAGTCATGGTGACGTTGCTGGGAGGGGAGTAGTCATGGTGACGATGCTGGGGGAGTGGAGTAGTCATGGTAACGATGACTGGGGGGTAGAGTAGTGCATTCTTACGATGCTGGAGGGGAGTAGTCATAGTGACGATGCTGGGGGTGGAGTAGTTATGGTGACGATGCTGGGAGTGGAGTAGTCATGGTGACGATGCTGGAGTTGAGTAGTTATGGTGACGATGCTGGGAGTGGAGTAGTCATGGTGATGATGCTGGGAGTGGAGTAGTCCATAGTGACGATGCTAGGGGTGGAGTAGTTATGATGACGATGCTGGGAGTGGAGTAGTCATGGTGATGGATGCTGGGAGTGGAGTAGTCATAAAGACGATGCTGGGGGTGGAGTAGTCATGGTGACGATACTGGGAGTGGAGTAGTCATGGTGACGATGCTGGGTGGAGTAGTCATAGTGACGATGCTGGGGGTGTATTAGTCATGGTGACGATGCTGAGAGTGGAGTAGTCATGGTGACGATGCTGGGAGTGGAGTAGTCATAGTGACGATGCTGGGAGTGGAGTAGTCATAGTGACGATGCTGGGGGTGGAGTAGTCATGGTGAC
>NW_027190699.1:5000-29228 GCF_040958095.1 Procambarus clarkii
AGGCTTCTGGAAAGTTATAAGAATTAATTAATATATATAATTATAATTCTTTTTGTCAGGCGACAAGAAGCCACAGAGTAATAACATTGTTGGCTTTTATTTAGGTGTTCCCCTGTTCTCCAGTCTTCCTCCGTCCCCTCGTCCCCTTTGTCCTCCCCAGCATTCTCCATTCCCCTGTCCCCTCGTCCTCCCCACCATTACCCTCTCCTCTGTTCCCTCGTCTTCCCCACCATCCCCCCTCTCGTCCTCCCCACCATTCTAAACTACCTCATCCCATGCATTCCATGATGGTCTGATGCTTCCATCTGAAAATTGGGAACATCAAAAGATCTGACTTTCCCAATTTTCTGATGGGAACATCAAATGATCTGATATTCCCATCACTGAAAAATAAAAACAGATAAAAAAAATGATATGAAAAAATAGAAAATAAAATATACTCATGAAATGAACAGAATGGTTAACAACGCAGCTCAATTGCAATGCAATGTCACAATAACATTTAATAACAATAACATTTAAATACACTTTAAGATATAATCTAGAAGAAAATAAGGATATTGAAACGGTTCATGAACTCTATTTCAATAAAGGACACTATGGGGAACTTTGAAAAATAGTTATTGAGTATAATTAGACAGACTTGTTGCTAGGCAGAGGAGTAATGAGATATATGGCAAATTTTGCAAAATATACAATGAAGGTACACAAACATTCATACCCAAACAAAGCAAAATGCTAGGTAAGAACAAAGCATTTGGCCCGTAGGAGAAAGGAGATACCCACAAGACTAGAATACAAGTCATTAACAAGCATGCAAGTATAATACATAATACATGCAGACATATATAAACCAAAAAAATGTCAAATTTACGTACTTATTATTACATTACAAATATCCAAGGTTTTGAAGACACGTTTCCTCTTGCGCCCAACGAGTGAATACTGAGACCAGACCCCATAGGTCCCTATCCTCCTCATCATTCGTCTCACTGTGTCTCCACAGCTTGCACCGCCCATTTGAGACAGCGTCTGGACCTGTTAAAATAATGCATAAGCTGTAAGGTAATAGAGAATAATATATATCTTTCAATCTCAACATTAGATTTTCTAATTTCCAACTGTATTAAATAAATAGCATTAAAATATTTTCCTTCTTAACTATTACAAAAATCAACGAATTTGAGTAACTTTTGCTTTTGTTTTATTTGTACCTTAAACATAACACTGAACAATCAATTATGTGCCACCCCACCTTCCTTCATCTGCAAAAAAACTAATCAAAAGACATATGTACAAGGCTAAAAAAATTCAGCAACACTTACCATACTCAGGCTAAAAGAATTAAGCAACACTTACCATACTCTTTTTATATTCACTGTTAACTTTTAGCTCATGTGACAGACTTTCCACCTGCTCAACAGTTTCAAGTGGGGATGGAAGAATGTCTTCCAGGATTGGTATATCTCCATGTGTTTTTCACATATGGGTTTCCGTCATTTTGACAATATTCAGGATATCCCCTGATAAAAATGTCAATTTTGATAATTCCTTCATTATGTATTCCATTTTTTCTGTTACTGCAAAAAAAAAGGCTTACTAGAACAAGCATTTAGTGTTGCATATATATGATATATGTATTGATCCTTAGTGGATCCTATTTTAGTGACAGACACATTGGTGTCAGGTCACTGTCAAATGGGCTACTGTCATGTAGCCTTCAATTATGTAACCTCTCCCATTCTATGATAGGGGTGACACAGGGCAGCATCCTTAGACCCCCTCCTATTTGTTATATACATCAATGATCTGCTTTATGTCTCTAACATGATTAAACCTGTATTGTTTGATGATACTACCATCATCTACTTAGTTGCTTTACAAGAATGTAAAATTTCAAGTCTGTACTCTCCCTCAATGTATTTTCTTGTATGTATAACAAAAAATAATCAACACATAATAAACCAAAACAAAGACATGCATAAATTCAAATTCTTATCAAATAATTTCTAGTGATTATTATATAAATTATTCCATCAGTACTAGATCAAATATTCAATACCATCCTCCCATTGGAAAGAGTAATCATGTCCTGTTGGACATTAATTATATGTTGAGATATAATCTAAAAGAAAATAGGGACATTGAAATTGTTGTTAAACTCTATTTCAATAAAGGACACTATAGGGAACCTAGAACCCTGTATTACAAGTGTAAGTGATAATTTTGGAAAATTTAATTAAAGCTAATTGTGTAGGACACCTGGAGATATGGTGCCCATATCTAAAGAATCACATCAACTGGTAAAGGTATAGACTTGCCAATAAGTGGCTCCCAGGTTAGAGGCATAAAATGCCAAAACTAGATGGTAGAATAAAAAGAAGATATTGTAAAAGGTAACCAAACAAAGATGCCACAGAAATATTAGAAAATTAACTTTCGCAAGCAGCGTGGTAGACATGGTTGGAACAAGTTAGGTGAGAGGGTGGTGGAGGCCAAAACCATAATCATAATCATCTGTATCAAACCTTATTACAGGTAAAACCAGTAGGCAGTCTACTGTATTTTATCAAACCGTTATTAGTATAATAGATCTCGTAATAATTTTGCAAAAATAATGGCATTTACTATTTTTAAAAGATTATTAGCAAATTTACAGAAATGGTGCATTCGGAAGACAAAACCAATTTTTCACTTTTGACAATTGAGCACCTGCTACATCCAGATTCTAGGGAGGAAAGGAAGGACGATCTTACTGGATCCCATAGCCTCTCCGAGGCACAAACCAGGCTTTTACATAACCCCCCCCCCCTGCACCCGAGCTTTTTAAAATAGTAAATGCCACTATTTTTGCAAAATTATTACGAGATCTATTATTCTAATAAGAGTTTGATAAAATACAAACCCTGGGGCCATAGAACGGCTATTTAATCCCCTTGAACGGACCTGTGCATGGGCCACTGAGGCATCGAAAAAAAACAGACCGGCTTGGGAAAAAAGCAAAATTGCCGGTCTATGGCCCAGCTGATGGCTGTGCATGAATGGCTAATGGCTAATGGCTGTTAGTTATGGAACTAGGTTAGACTATGTATGTTTAAATCTCTGATTTAAACAGAGCCAGTGTTCAGTCAAATAACTGAATTTATCAAATCTTATCCTTGTATAATATACAAGCTGATGTGAGATCCCTGTCTACAGGTGGACTGGAACTATTATCCAGTAGGCAGTCTACTGTATTTTATCAAACCGTTATTAGTATAATAGATCTCGTAATAATTTTGCAAAAATAATGGCATTTACTATTTTTAAAAGATTATTAGCAAATTTACAGAAATGGTGCATTCGGAAGACAAAACCAATTTTTCACTTTTGACAATTGAGCACCTGCTACATCCAGATTCTAGGGAGGAAAGGAAGGACGATCTTACTGGATCCCATAGCCTCTCCGAGGCACAAACCAGGCTTTTACATAACCCCCCCCCCTGCACCCGAGCTTTTTAAAATAGTAAATGCCACTATTTTTGCAAAATTATTACGAGATCTATTATTCTAATAAGAGTTTGATAAAATACAAACCCTGGGGCCATAGAACGGCTATTTAATCCCCTTGAACGGACCTGTGCATGGGCCACTGAGGCATCGAAAAAAAACAGACCGGCTTGGGAAAAAAGCAAAATTGCCGGTCTATGGCCCAGCTGATGGCTGTGCATGAATGGCTAATGGCTGTTAGTTATGGAACTAGGTTAGACTATGTATGTTTAAATCTCTGATTTAAACAGAGCCAGTGTTCAGTCAAATAACTGAATTTATCAAATCTTATCCTTGTATAATATACAAGCTGATGTGAGATCCCTGTCTACAGGTGGACTGGAACTATTATCCAGTAGGCAGTCTACTGTATTTTATCAAACCGTTATTAGTATAATAGATCTCGTAATAATTTTGCAAAAATAATGGCATTTACTATTTTTAAAAGATTATTAGCAAATTTACAGAAATGGTGCATTCGGAAGACAAAACCAATTTTTCACTTTTGACAATTGAGCACCTGCTACATCCAGATTCTAGGGAGGAAAGGAAGGACGATCTTACTGGATCCCATAGCCTCTCCGAGGCACAAACCAGGCTTTTACATAACCCCCCCCCCCTGCACCCGAGCTTTTTAAAATAGTAAATGCCACTATTTTTGCAAAATTATTACGAGATCTATTATTCTAATAAGAGTTTGATAAAATACAAACCCTGGGGCCATAGAACGGCTATTTAATCCCCTTGAACGGACCTGTGCATGGGCCACTGAGGCATCGAAAAAAAACAGACCGGCTTGGGAAAAAAGCAAAATTGCCGGTCTATGGCCCAGCTGATGGCTGTGCATGAATGGCTAATGGCTAATGGCTGTTAGTTATGGAACTAGGTTAGACTATGTATGTTTAAATCTCTGATTTAAACAGAGCCAGTGTTCAGTCAAATAACTGAATTTATCAAATCTTATCCTTGTATAATATACAAGCTGATGTGAGATCCCTGTCTACAGGTGGACTGGAACTTCTATCAACTAATCCATACATCAAACCTGTCCCTTACAGCCCACAATCTATCATTAGGAAAACCATGTGAGAAATCTTTAAGGAATTCTGATAAAGAAAGAGATCTAGGAGTGATTCTAAATAGAAAACTATCACCTGAGGACCACATAAAGAACATTGTGTGAGGAGCCTATGCCATGCATTCCAACTTCAACAGCATGTTGTGGGGTGCCGATATTGTGTGCCATCACATGTAAACCAATCAAGCCCACAAATACGTCAACATGGACCAGCATTACACCGTCTAACATACTCTGTCAGATGTAACAACTAAATTTGTGAATTCAAGACCTAATCTATTGCATAACACAGTGTTAGTACGAGAAAAACATTACTTACATTCGAAGCCGTGTTTTAAAATGGCGCGGACCTTGGTCTACTGACGCTCCACACTGTGTGTTCGTTTGCGTATGATGAACGTGTGACAATTTACTACAACAATTATTTAATTATTCTTATTCTTTATTTTACTATTTTTAGGGTACATGAAATTTCCAAATTATTTGCACACAATAATATAATTGCATTGTCATAACCTTTATATATTACGGAAAATACGATGACATGAACGAAGTCAAAGTGAAGTTGAAGTCAAAGTCATTCGCCGAACGTATTAGTCATTTTTTTTCTCCCAAACGATAGGGGATAACAAATCCACATAGCATATAAGTGTAGAGTAAAGTCAATTTTATTCAGGAAAGTACATACATAGTTGATTTACAAACATAATGTTGGATTTATAGATAGAGCTAGTGCATACAATACCTAAAGCCAATATAGTAGGCATATAGCATTTCAGGCAACCGGGCAGTATATATGGACCCCTTACTCAAATCTCTGAATATGTTAGATATTAAGTCCCTGCACATACTCTCATGTGTATTTTATATATATAAAACGCTGCACTGTAATGTCAATCCTGACCCTAAAAGCTTCCTAGAAGGTTGTAACAGATCCCATGAGCACCACACCAGAAACAAATACCTGTAGGTGTGTACTGGTGCCTTATAGTGTGTACTCGTACCTTATGGTGTGTACTGGGGCCTTATGGTGTATACTGGTGCTTTATGGTGTGTACTGGTGCCTTATGGTGTGTTCTAGTGCCTTATGGTGCGTACTGGTGCCGTATGGAGTGTACTGGTGCCTTATGGTGTGTACTGGTGCATTATTGTGTGTACTGGTGCCTTATTGTGTACTGGTGCCTTATGGTGTGTACTGGTGCATTATGGTGTGTACTGGTGCATTATGGTGTGTACTGGTGCATTATGGTGTGTACTGGTGCCTTATGGTGTGTGTTCTGGTGCCTTATGGTGTGTACTGGTGCCATATGATGTGTACTGGTGCATTATGGTGTGTACTGGTGCCTGGTGGCACTAGCTGGAAAAACAAGCGGGTTGTGCTCAAGCGTAAACACAAAAAAGTTTATAATCTTTTCACGCTGCTAACCTCAATTCTCGAGCTACGTTTTTCATTTTGGTATCAATGCGTTGGCAATAAAATTCTCTACAAGATCATATGCATAAAATGTCACCGAAGCATTTGGTATCCCACCACGAAGTAAATAAACACGAAGATGACTCGCCGTGACACCCAAACAGGAAGTAAATGTTCATACTCTTTCGTTTGTTGCCAGCCTCACAGTCATCCTACAGCGCTCATTTTGATATCACTGAACTCACAATAAAATTCCCCACCCAGACATATGCCTATCAATGTCTAATTATGGTATCGGGTGACCCGCACGAGTGTGGGAACTGGGCGAAGCATTAGCCGTGATTTCAGCAGGGACGACACTGGTGTGATGCAGGGCTTTGAATGTTTATACTGATTTCACTGTCCTGACATTATTTCTGGAGCTACGTATTTCATTTTTATAGCAATGTGTTCGCAATAGAAAGTTCTATAAGAACATGGGTAGAGTTGGCCAACACAGCGTCAAATAAATTTGCGGCGAATAAAATCTTACGCGTGTTTGTACCCGTGAGCGTCAAAAGTTTTTACTTTGCTCATGTTTTTCAAGTTTATACTTGTTTCACACCGTTTTTTTTTGTATAGTGTTCGGAATAAAATTCCCTACACAGACATATGCATATCAAATACAATTCCTTGGAATTCACAGCTGTAGAGATGACGGAAAACACACAACCGGAACCCGCTCTTGACACTCCAACTCACACCCGCAACACCCACAAAAAAGTTTCTCTTGTTTCATGTATACTTACTTTAGTTTTCGTGCTACAGTTCTCATTTAGGTATCAAAATATTCCTAAGAAAATAGACTACAATACTGAAACAATCTAAGACAATTATGTGTACTTACCAAAGCAAAGACGATTGTAGTAAAATAAGTTGAGCATTTTATCTCCACTCCACCTCCTTCAGGTACTGATTCCTGAAGTTGCTCAACAGATGTTCCTAGGTGGAGTGAAGCTGATGTAGGTGGTTATTTCTTGTCCACCCAATACACCCTTTTCCTGTGATAAGTGGTGTAATTACAAGGTATGACGCAAAGTGGAACATCGCATGTCTTGCACGCTATACCAGTTTCCTTCCTGATACCCGACTTTGAACACACTTCACACCTGCGACGTTTGGGGATTTTTACCAGCTCATGTTTCAATTTATAGTTCAGGCGAGTCTCTGCTATAACAACACGTCGCTGTTGTCTCTGGGTTGGCAATAAACTACTGTCTGAATCGTCGCTCTCACTATTGTTTTCAAACACTAATGTGGAATATGAATTATCTTCATCAGATTCAGCTTCAGCACTAGGTGTAGACGTGAAGAGAGGGCGCCTCACACCCGACGGGCCAGGTGTTGACGGGTCAGCAGCAGGATACACAGGACCAGTGTCATGATTTATGTCTGGAGCATGAACTAGATGTGGAGATGGTGTAGTTGTTGCAGGCCACTCTGCCTTGTCAAATTTCAATAAAGACCAAATAGCAACTTCATGGAACTAGAGCAGAGTTAGTTTCCTTCGATCATCTGTGTTGGCCTTGTACAATGCATGTACAATGCATTGAGTAAAGACCAAATAGCAACTTCATGGAACTAGAGCAGAGTTAGTTTCCTTCGATCATCTGTGTTGGCCTTGTACAATGCAACCACAAGTTGACATTGAATGTGAATTAACAATGAGACAAGTAAGATTTATACTAATACATTTATACTAACTCTGTTGAGCGTTGACCATTTATACATCAAATCTGTTGATGTGAGCACTTTAGTTTAGTCTGCCGTTTAAAGAAAAAAAGAGCATATCAATGGTATATCACAGAAAACGAATTTATCATAAACTCATGTATTTGTCTTATCATATTGAACTGCATTCATATTTTTAATATATAACAATATGAATATACAAATTTCTGTAAATCCCCTACCTTGTTGGAATCTGTGGAAATGAATGAGCAAATGTGCTGGCTGAAGGCGCTGAAGGAAACCACATTGGTTTCATTTTGGATACAAATGTCCATGGAGATTCAAAATGGAAACTAATTATATAGTTGAACCTGCAGAGACGAGTTTAAGAATCTGTGTTGAGAGTGATGGACACAGCCTTCACAATTATACTTCAGAGAATGTAAACATCTAAGAGTCATTAGAAATATGTGTAGAATAATAAACCCTACATTGTTTGAGTTAGGGAAAACACCATTTGTGATATATAGATACTATAGCTGTTCCTAAAGATTCACCCTTTTTTGCACCAGCAAGATAACATATAAGATTTTAAGAGTTGACGAATGTTAATATTCTTGTTTGATAAACTGTGAACTTGAGACATAGTTAATAAGAACATATTAACACAACAAAATGTTTTCAGAATCTTTAACACCACTTTCCAGCAACTTATATAATTTATATAAATTATTTTAGAGAATAATACATAAATTATATATTTAAACATGATATAGTGTTTAGTGGAATGTATAAGGAGTCAAATTGTGTTAAAAAGAGCAATTTTTAGAAAATTTGGAAAAATACTTTTTTCTGTTCAAATTATAACTAAATGGATTTTAAAGGTTTCACTCAGCCAATATATATCATTCACAATTTATTAATGAATTTTACAAAAAAACACCATAAATTTTATATTTAAACATGTAAAAACTATTTGTTTTACATTTGGAAGAAAATAATTGTAGAAAAACAATTTATAATTAAACCTTTGTGTTTGGATTTTTTGAGTAAAAGTTTCTCAAAGGCTCTCCTGCACCATTCTCAATGCAAATCATTCCCACACCTATGGGAAGAGATAGGCGAACGTTGTGTAGATGATTTGTGTTTGCTGGGTACTGCCACCCTCCACTACTGCCACCCCCACTACCGCCACCCTCCACTACTGCCACCCTCCACTACTGCCACCCTACACTACTGCCACCCTACTCTACCGCCACCCTCCACTACTGCCACCCTCCACTACTGCCACCCTTCACTACTGCCACCCTCCACTACTGCCACCCTACACTACCGCCACCCTACACTACCGCCACCCTACACTGCCGCCACCCTCCACTACTGCCACCCTACACTACCGCCACCCTACACTACCGCCATCCTCCACTACTGCCACCCTCTACTACTGCCACCCTCCACTGCTGCCACCCTCCACTACTGCCACCCACCACTACTGCCACCCTCCACTACTGCCACCCTCCCCTACCGCCACCCTCCACTACTGCCACCCTCCACTACTGCAACCCTCTACTACTGCCACCCACCACTACTGCCACCCACCCCTACTGCCACCCTCCACAACTGCCACCCACCACTACTGCCACCCTACACTACTGCCACCCTCCACTACTGCCACCCTCCACTACTGCCACCCTCCACTACCGCCACCCTCCACTACAGCCACCCTCCACTACTGCCACCCTCCACTGCAGCCACCCACCACTACTGCCACCCTACACTACCGCCACCTTACACTACTGCCACCCTCCACTACTGCCACCCACCACTACTGCCACCCACCACTACTGCCACCCTCCACTACTGCCACCTCTACTACTGCCACCCTCGGGTGGCAGTAGTAGAGGTGGCAGTAGTGGAGGGTGGCAGTAGTGGTGGGTGGCAGTAGTGTGGGTGGCAGTAGTGGAGGGTGGCAGTAGTGTAAGGTGGCGGTAGTGTAGGGTGGCAGTAGTGGTGGGTGGCTGCAGTGGAGGGTGGCAGTAGTGGAGGGTGGCTGTAGTGGAGGGTGGCGGTAGTGGAGGGTGGCAGTAGTGGAGGGTGGCAGTAGTGGGGGTGGCAGTAGTGTAGGGTGGCAGTAGTGGTGGGTGGCAGTTGTGGAGGGTGGCAGTAGGGGTGGGTGGCAGTAGTGGTGGGTGGCAGTAGTAGAGGGTTGCAGTAGTGGAGGGTGGCAGTAGTGGAGGTGGCGGTAGGGGAGGGTGGCAGTAGTGGAGGGTGGCAGTAGTGGTGGGTGGCAGTAGTGGAGGGTGGCAGCAGTGGAGGGTGGCAGTAGTAGAGGGTGGCAGTAGTGGAGGATGGCGGTAGTGTAGGGTGGCGGTAGTGTAGGGTGGCAGTAGTGGAGGGTGGCGGCAGTGTAGGGTGGCGGTAGTGTAGGGTGGCGGTAGTGTAGGGTGGCAGTAGTGGAGGGTGGCAGTAGTGAAGGGTGGCAGTAGTGGAGGGTGGCAGTAGTGGAGGGTGGCGGTAGAGTAGGGTGGCAGTAGTGTAGGGTGGCAGTAGTGGAGGGTGGCAGTAGTGGAGGGTGGCGGTAGTGGGGTGGCAGTAGTGGAGGGTGGCAGTACCCAGCAAACACAAATCATCTACACAACGTTCGCCTATCTCTTCCCATAGGTGTGGGAATGATTTGCATTGAGAATGGTGCAGGAGAGCCTTTGAGAAACTTTTACTCAAAAAATCCAAACACAAAGGTTTAATTATAAATTGTTTTTCTACAATTATTTTCTTCCAAATGTAAAACAAATAGTTTTTACATGTTTAAATATAAAATTTATGGTGTTTTTTTGTAAAATTCATTAATAAATTGTGAATGATATATATTGGCTGAGTGAAACCTTTAAAATCCATTTAGTTATAATTTGAACAGAAAAAAGTATTTTTCCAAATTTTCTAAAAATTGCTCTTTTTAACACAATTTGACTCCTTATACATTCCACTAAACACTATATCATGTTTAAATATATAATTTATGTATTATTCTCTAAAATAATTTATATAAATTATATAAGTTGCTGGAAAGTGGTGTTAAAGATTCTGAAAACATTTTGTTTGTTAATATGTTCTTATTAACTATGTCTCAAGTTCACAGTTTATCAAACAAGAATATTAACATTTCAACTCTTAAAATCTTATATGTTATCTTGCTGGTGCAAAAAAGGGTGAATCTTTAGGAACAGCTATAGTATCTATATATCACAAATGGTGTTTTCCCTAACTCAAACAATGTAGGGTTTATTATTCTACACATATTTCTAATGACTCTTAGATGTTTACATTCTCTGAAGTATAATTGTGAAGGCTGTGTCCATCACTCTCAACACAGATTCTTAAACTCGTCTCTGCAGGTTCAACTATATAATTAGTTTCCATTTTGAATCTCCATGGACATTTGTATCCAAAATGAAACCAATGTGGTTTCCTTCAGCGCCTTCAGCCAGCACATTTGCTCATTCATTTCCACAGATTCCAACAAGGTAGGGGATTTACAGAAATTTGTATATTCATATTGTTATATATTAAAAATATGAATGCAGTTCAATATGATAAGACAAATACATGAGTTTATGATAAATTCGTTTTCTGTGATATACCATTGATATGCTCTTTTTTTCTTTAAACGGCAGACTAAACTAAAGTGCTCACATCAACAGATTTGATGTATAAATGGTCAACGCTCAACAGAGTTAGTATAAATGTATTAGTATAAATCTTACTTGTCTCATTGTTAATTCACATTCAATGTCAACTTGTGGTTGCATTGTACAAGGCCAACACAGATGATCGAAGGAAACTAACTCTGCTCTAGTTCCATGAAGTTGCTATTTGGTCTTTACTCAATGCATTGTACATGCATTGTACAAGGCCAACACAGATGATCGAAGGAAACTAACTCTGCTCTAGTTCCATGAAGTTGCTATTTGGTCTTTATTGAAATTTGACAAGGCAGAGTGGCCTGCAACAACTACACCATCTCCACATCTAGTTCATGCTCCAGACATAAATCATGACACTGGTCCTGTGTATCCTGCTGCTGACCCGTCAACACCTGGCCCGTCGGGTGTGAGGCGCCCTCTCTTCACGTCTACACCTAGTGCTGAAGCTGAATCTGATGAAGATAATTCATATTCCACATTAGTGTTTGAAAACAATAGTGAGAGCGACGATTCAGACAGTAGTTTATTGCCAACCCAGAGACAACAGCGACGTGTTGTTATAGCAGAGACTCGCCTGAACTATAAATTGAAACATGAGCTGGTAAAAATCCCCAAACGTCGCAGGTGTGAAGTGTGTTCAAAGTCGGGTATCAGGAAGGAAACTGGTATAGCGTGCAAGACATGCGATGTTCCACTTTGCGTCATACCTTGTAATTACACCACTTATCACAGGAAAAGGGTGTATTGGGTGGACAAGAAATAACCACCTACATCAGCTTCACTCCACCTAGGAACATCTGTTGAGCAACTTCAGGAATCAGTACCTGAAGGAGGTGGAGTGGAGATAAAATGCTCAACTTATTTTACTACAATCGTCTTTGCTTTGGTAAGTACACATAATTGTCTTAGATTGTTTCAGTATTGTAGTCTATTTTCTTAGGAATATTTTGATACCTAAATGAGAACTGTAGCACGAAAACTAAAGTAAGTATACATGAAACAAGAGAAACTTTTTTTGTGGGTGTTGCGGGTGTGAGTTGGAGTGTCAAGAGCGGGTTCCGGTTGTGTGTTTTCCGTCATCTCTACAGCTGTGAATTCCAAGGAATTGTATTTGATATGCATATGTCTGTGTAGGGAATTTTATTCCGAACACTATACAAAAAAAAACGGTGTGAAACAAGTATAAACTTGAAAAACATGAGCAAAGTAAAAACTTTTGACGCTCACGGGTACAAACACGCGTAAGATTTTATTCGCCGCAAATTTATTTGACGCTGTGTTGGCCAACTCTACCCATGTTCTTATAGAACTTTCTATTGCGAACACATTGCTATAAAAATGAAATACGTAGCTCCAGAAATAATGTCAGGACAGTGAAATCAGTATAAACATTCAAAGCCCTGCATCACACCAGTGTCGTCCCTGCTGAAATCACGGCTAATGCTTCGCCCAGTTCCCACACTCGTGCGGGTCACCCGATACCATAATTAGACATTGATAGGCATATGTCTGGGTGGGAATTTTATTGTGAGTTCAGTGATATCAAAATGAGCGCTGTAGGATGACTGTGAGGCTGGCAACAAACGAAAGAGTATGAACATTTACTTCCTGTTTGGGTGTCACGGCGAGTCATCTTCGTGTTTATTTACTTCGTGGTGGGATACCAAATGCTTCGGTGACATTTTATGCATATGATCTTGTAGAGAATTTTATTGCCAACGCATTGATACCAAAATGAAAAACGTAGCTCGAGAATTGAGGTTAGCAGCGTGAAAAGATTATAAACTTTTTTGTGTTTACGCTTGAGCACAACCCGCTTGTTTTTCCAGCTAGTGCCACCAGGCACCAGTACACACCATAATGCACCAGTACACATCATATGGCACCAGTACACACCATAAGGCACCAGAACACACACCATAAGGCACCAGTACACACCATAATGCACCAGTACACACCATAATGCACCAGTACACACCATAATGCACCAGTACACACCATAAGGCACCAGTACACAATAAGGCACCAGTACACACAATAATGCACCAGTACACACCATAAGGCACCAGTACACTCCATACGGCACCAGTACGCACCATAAGGCACTAGAACACACCATAAGGCACCAGTACACACCATAAAGCACCAGTATACACCATAAGGCCCCAGTACACACCATAAGGTACGAGTACACACTATAAGGCACCAGTACACACCTACAGGTATTTGTTTCTGGTGTGGTGCTCATGGGATCTGTTACAACCTTCTAGGAAGCTTTTAGGGTCAGGATTGACATTACAGTGCAGCGTTTTTATATATAAAATACACATGAGAGTATGTGCAGGGACTTAATATCTAACATATTCAGAGATTTGAGTAAGGGGTCCATATATACTGCCCGGTTGCCTGAAATGCTATATGCCTACTATATTGGCTTTAGGTATTGTATGCACTAGCTCTATCTATAAATCCAACATTATGTTTGTAAATCAACTATGTATGTACTTTCCTGAATAAAATTGACTTTACTCTACACTTATATGCTATGTGGATTTGTTATCCCCTATCGTTTGGGAGAAAAAAATGACTAATACGTTCGGCGAATGACTTTGACTTCAACTTCACTTTGACTTCGTTCATGTCATCGTATTTTCCGTAATATATAAAGGTTATGACAATGCAATTATATTATTGTGTGCAAATAATTTGGAAATTTCATGTACCCTAAAAATAGTAAAATAAAGAATAAGAATAATTAAATAATTGTTGTAGTAAATTGTCACACGTTCATCATACGCAAACGAACACACAGTGTGGAGCGTCAGTAGACCAAGGTCCGCGCCATTTTAAAACACGGCTTCGAATGTAAGTAATGTTTTTCTCGTACTAACACTGTGTTATGCAATAGATTAGGTCTTGAATTCACAAATTTAGTTGTTACATCTGACAGAGTATGTTAGACGGTGTAATGCTGGTCCATGTTGACGTATTTGTGGGCTTGATTGGTTTACATGTGATGGCACACAATATCGGCACCCCACAACATGCTGTTGAAGTTGGAATGCATGGCATAGGCTCCTCACACAATGTTCTTTATGTGGTCCTCAGGTGATAGTTTTCTATTTAGAATCACTCCTAGATCTCTTTCTTTATCAGAATTCCTTAAAGATTTCTCACATGGTTTTCCTAATGATAGATTGTGGGCTGTAAGGGACAGGTTTGATGTATGGATTAGTTGATAGAAGTTCCAGTCCACCTGTAGACAGGGATCTCACATCAGCTTGTATATTATACAAGGATAAGATTTGATAAATTCAGTTATTTGACTGAACACTGGCTCTGTTTAAATCAGAGATTTAAACATACATAGTCTAACCTAGTTCCATAACTAACAGCCATTAGCCATTAGCCATTCATGCACAGCCATCAGCTGGGCCATAGACCGGCAATTTTGCTTTTTTCCCAAGCCGGTCTGTTTTTTTTCGATGCCTCAGTGGCCCATGCACAGGTCCGTTCAAGGGGATTAAATAGCCGTTCTATGGCCCCAGGGTTTGTATTTTATCAAACTCTTATTAGAATAATAGATCTCGTAATAATTTTGCAAAAATAGTGGCATTTACTATTTTAAAAAGCTCGGGTGCAGGGGGGGGGGGTTATGTAAAAGCCTGGTTTGTGCCTCGGAGAGGCTATGGGATCCAGTAAGATCGTCCTTCCTTTCCTCCCTAGAATCTGGATGTAGCAGGTGCTCAATTGTCAAAAGTGAAAAATTGGTTTTGTCTTCCGAATGCACCATTTCTGTAAATTTGCTAATAATCTTTTAAAAATAGTAAATGCCATTATTTTTGCAAAATTATTACGAGATCTATTATACTAATAACGGTTTGATAAAATACAGTAGACTGCCTACTGGATAATAGTTCCAGTCCACCTGTAGACAGGGATCTCACATCAGCTTGTATATTATACAAGGATAAGATTTGATAAATTCAGTTATTTGACTGAACACTGGCTCTGTTTAAATCAGAGATTTAAACATACATAGTCTAACCTAGTTCCATAACTAACAGCCATTAGCCATTCATGCCAGCCATCAGCTGGGCCATAGACCGGCAATTTTGCTTTTTTCCCAAGCCGGTCTGTTTTTTTTCGATGCCTCAGTGGCCCATGCACAGGTCCGTTCAAGGGGATTAAATAGCCGTTCTATGGCCCCAGGGTTTGTATTTTATCAAACTCTTATTAGAATAATAGATCTCGTAATAATTTTGCAAAAATAGTGGCATTTACTATTTTAAAAAGCTCGGGTGCAGGGGGGGGGGTTATGTAAAAGCCTGGTTTGTGCCTCGGAGAGGCTATGGGATCCAGTAAGATCGTCCTTCCTTTCCTCCCTAGAATCTGGATGTAGCAGGTGCTCAATTGTCAAAAGTGAAAAATTGGTTTTGTCTTCCGAATGCACCATTTCTGTAAATTTGCTAATAATCTTTTAAAAATAGTAAATGCCATTATTTTTGCAAAATTATTACGAGATCTATTATACTAATAACGGTTTGATAAAATACAGTAGACTGCCTACTGGATAATAGTTCCAGTCCACCTGTAGACAGGGATCTCACATCAGCTTGTATATTATACAAGGATAAGATTTGATAAATTCAGTTATTTGACTGAACACTGGCTCTGTTTAAATCAGAGATTTAAACATACATAGTCTAACCTAGTTCCATAACTAACAGCCATTAGCCATTAGCCATTCATGCACAGCCATCAGCTGGGCCATAGACCGGCAATTTTGCTTTTTTCCCAAGCCGGTCTGTTTTTTTTCGATGCCTCAGTGGCCCATGCACAGGTCCGTTCAAGGGGATTAAATAGCCGTTCTATGGCCCCAGGGTTTGTATTTTATCAAACTCTTATTAGAATAATAGATCTCGTAATAATTTTGCAAAAATAGTGGCATTTACTATTTTAAAAAGCTCGGGTGCAGGGGGGGGGGGTTATGTAAAAGCCTGGTTTGTGCCTCGGAGAGGCTATGGGATCCAGTAAGATCGTCCTTCCTTTCCTCCCTAGAATCTGGATGTAGCAGGTGCTCAATTGTCAAAAGTGAAAAATTGGTTTTGTCTTCCGAATGCACCATTTCTGTAAATTTGCTAATAATCTTTTAAAAATAGTAAATGCCATTATTTTTGCAAAATTATTACGAGATCTATTATACTAATAACGGTATGATAAAATACAGTAGACTGCCTACTGGTTTTACCTGTAATAAGGTTTGATACAGATGATTATGATTATGGTTTTGGCCTCCACCACCCTCTCACCTAACTTGTTCCAACCATGTCTACCACGCTGCTTGCGAAAGTTAATTTTCTAATATTTCTGTGGCATCTTTGTTTGGTTACCTTTTACAATATCTTCTTTTTATTCTACCATCTAGTTTTGGCATTTTATGCCTCTAACCTGGGAGCCACTTATTGGCAAGTCTATACCTTTACCAGTTGATGTGATTCTTTAGATATGGGCACCATATCTCCAGGTGTCCTACACAATTAGCTTTAATTAAATTTTCCAAAATTATCACTTACACTTGTAATACAGGGTTCTAGGTTCCCTATAGTGTCCTTTATTGAAATAGAGTTTAACAACAATTTCAATGTCCCTATTTTCTTTTAGATTATATCTCAACATATAATTAATGTCCAACAGGACATGATTACTCTTTCCAATGGGAGGATGGTATTGAATATTTGATCTAGTACTGATGGAATAATTTATATAATATCACTAGAAATTATTTTGATAAGAATTTGAATTTATGCATGTCTTTGTTTTGGTTTATTATGTGTTGATTATTTTTTGTTATACATACAAGAAAATACATTGAGGGAGAGTACAGACTTGAAATTTTACATTCTTGTAAAGCAACTAAGTAGATGATGGTAGTATCATCAAACAATACAGGTTTAATCATGTTAGAGACATAAAGCAGATCATTGATGTATATAACAAATAGGAGGGGGTCTAAGGATGCTGCCCTGTGTCACCCCTATCATAGAATGGGAGAGGTTACATAATTGAAGGCTACATGACAGTAGCCCATTTGACAGTGACCTGACACCAATGTGTCTGTCACTAAAATAGGATCCACTAAGGATCAATACATATATCATATATATGCAACACTAAATGCTTGTTCTAGTAAGCCTTTTTTTTTGCAGTAACAGAAAAAATGGAATACATAATGAAGGAATTATCAAAATTGACATTTTTATCAGGGGATATCCTGAATATTGTCAAAATGACGGAAACCCATATGTGAAAAACACATGGAGATATACCAATCCTGGAAGACATTCTTCCATCCCCACTTGAAACTGTTGAGCAGGTGGAAAGTCTGTCACATGAGCTAAAAGTTAACAGTGAATATAAAAAGAGTATGGTAAGTGTTGCTTAATTCTTTTAGCCTGAGTATGGTAAGTGTTGCTGAATTTTTTTAGCCTTGTACATATGTCTTTTGATTAGTTTTTTTGCAGATGAAGGAAGGTGGGGTGGCACATAATTGATTGTTCAGTGTTATGTTTAAGGTACAAATAAAACAAAAGCAAAAGTTACTCAAATTCGTTGATTTTTGTAATAGTTAAGAAGGAAAATATTTTAATGCTATTTATTTAATACAGTTGGAAATTAGAAAATCTAATGTTGAGATTGAAAGATATATATTATTCTCTATTACCTTACAGCTTATGCATTATTTTAACAGGTCCAGACGCTGTCTCAAATGGGCGGTGCAAGCTGTGGAGACACAGTGAGACGAATGATGAGGAGGATAGGGACCTATGGGGTCTGGTCTCAGTATTCACTCGTTGGGCGCAAGAGGAAACGTGTCTTCAAAACCTTGGATATTTGTAATGTAATAATAAGTACGTAAATTTGACATTTTTTTGGTTATATATGTCTGCATGTATTATGTATTATACTTGCATGCTTGTTAATGACTTGTATTCTAGTCTTGTGGGTATCTCCTTTCTCCTACGGGCCAAATGCTTTGTTCTTACCTAGCATTTTGCTTTGTTTGGGTATGAATGTTTGTGTACCTTCATTGTATATTTTGCAAAATTTGCCATATATCTCATTACTCCTCTGCCTAGCAACAAGTCTGTCTAATTATACTCAATAACTATTTTTCAAAGTTCCCCATAGTGTCCTTTATTGAAATAGAGTTCATGAACCGTTTCAATATCCTTATTTTCTTCTAGATTATATCTTAAAGTGTATTTAAATGTTATTGTTATTAAATGTTATTGTGACATTGCATTGCAATTGAGCTGCGTTGTTAACCATTCTGTTCATTTCATGAGTATATTTTATTTTCTATTTTTCATATCATTTTTTTTATCTGTTTTTATTTTCAGTGATGGGAATATCAGATCATTTGATGTTCCCATCAGAAAATTGGGAAAGTCAGATCTTTTGATGTTCCCAATTTTCAGATGGAAGCATCAGACCATCATGGAATGCATGGGATGAGGTAGTTTAGAATGGTGGGGAGGACGAGAGGGGGATGGTGGGGAAGACGAGGGAACAGAGGAGAGGGTAATGGTGGGGAGGACGAGGGGACAGGGGAATGGAGAATGCTGGGGAGGACAAAGGGGACGAGGGGACGGAGGAAGACTGGAGAACAGGGGAACACCTAAATAAAAGCCAACAATGTTATTACTCTGTGGCTTCTTGTCGCCTGACAAAAAGAATTATAATTATATATATTAATTAATTCTTATAACTTTCCAGAAGCCTGTATCAACACCCACACTAATGCAACTGAAAGAGATGTTGAGACAAGTATTGCTGATATGTTGAAGAACGCCCCAAACAAACACGGTGGAAACAGATACAAGGTAAAGTTTGCCAATTTGCTGTAGTCTAATTCAATCTCTTTTTAGTAATCTTTGTGAACATTTATGCTATGAATAAGATAAAATAATGTAATTGATTTTGACTAAATATGTAGATATATTTAATTTTCTGAGCACTAATAATGAAAGAAAACCAAAATAAGAGGTGGCTACTATCTCTAATAATGGGTTGGAATAATACAGGATATAATAATATATATATTATTAAATATATATACATATATTTATATATATATATATTTATTTATATAAATATATATATGATATATATATTCTATTCTATTAGTCTATTCTATTCTATAGTTTTATATAGATTCTTGTTTTAGTTTTTTTCTATAATATGGAAAGGGTTTTTAATTAATAAATTAAATATTATATAATAAAATAATGTATTATTGAAAACAATTAGTAACAAACAATATTTCATTACAGGGTGGTGAAGCAAGAATACATGTGCATCACATAGCAGAGTCGGATATGACGAATAATGAAAATAGCGGAGAGCCTGGTGCATGGCATACCGCTGAATCTTCTCTAATGTCTATATAGAAGAATCTTTGTTTCTGTGTGTATATATGTATATATATCATTAATAAAATATATATATATATATATATATATATATATATATATATATATATATATATATATATATATATATATATATATACAACTTTAGAACACTTTCCCACCAGGAGACTCGAACCCTAGCCAGCACAGAAGCCTTCCAGCAACTGGCATAACAGGTACGCCTTAACACTCTGCACACCTGTTATGCCAGTTGCTGGAAGGCTTCTGTGCTGGCTAGGGTTCGAGTCTCCTGGTGGGAAAGTGTTCTAAAGTTGTATACTTAACTCTCGTGTTTAGGAGAGTTGTGCCATATATATATATATATATATATATATAACTAAAAACTCACACCCCAGAAGTGACTCGAACCCATACTCCCAGAAGCAACGCAACTGGTATGTACAAGACGCCTTAATCCACTTGACCAACACGACCGGACAAAATGAGGTGATAGCCGAGGCTATTTGAACCAACCCACCGCCGGCACTCGGATAGTTATCTTGGGCATAGCATTTTACCAAATCACCTCATTCTTAAAATGCTATGCCCAAGATAACTATCCGAGTGCCGGCGGTGGGGTGGTTCAAATAGCCTCGGCTATCACCTCATTTTGTCCGGTCGTGATGGTCAAGTGGATTAAGGCGTCTTGTGCATACCAGTTGCGTTGCTTCTGGGAGTATGGGTTCGAGTCACTTCTGGGTGTGAGTTTTCAGTTGCATATTGTCCAGGGGACCATTCTGGCTTGTTCGCATATATATATATATATATATATATATATATATATATATATATATATATATATATATATATATATATATATATATATATAACCTATATATATATATATATTTATATATATATTTATATATATATATTTATATATTTATATATATTATATATATTTATATATATATATATATATATATATTATATATATATATATATATTTATATATATATATATATATTTATATATATATATATATATTTAAATATATATATATATATTTATATATATATATATATTTATATATATATATATATATATATTTATATATATATATTATATATATATTTATATATATATATATATATATTTATATTATATATATATATATATTTATATATATATATATATATATATATATATATTTATATATATATATATATTTATATATATATATATATATATATATATATATATATTTATATATATATATATATATATTTATAATATATATATTTATATATATATATATATATATTTATATATATATATATATATATATATATTTATATATATATATATATATTTATATATATATATATATATATATATATATATATATATATATATTTATATATATATATATATATTTATATATATATATATATATTTATATATATATATATATATATATATTATATATTTATATATATATATATATTTATATATATATATATTTATATATATATATATATATATTTTATATATATATTAGGTTAGGTTTGGTAGGGTTGGTTAGTTATCATATATCTACGTATAACTAGCTAGTTTTACCTTTATATATATATATTATTTATATATATATATATTATATAAAAGTTTGTGAGGAAGACCTCTGGTGCCAATGTGGGGACCCATAGCCTCGGAGAAGAAAATAAAAGTATTCAGAGGGAGACCTTGTGGTCACTCACTAAACACTAATATTATCTTCTACCACCCCCATTCTTTTGTATAACACATATATTTGCTTTATTTGAACTTTGTTACAAAGAGGGAGTTACATATAGGTTACAAAGATGGTTATCATATATATATTATTTATATATATATATTATTTATATATATATTATTTATATATATATATTATTTATATATATATATATTATTTATATATAAATATATTATTTATATATAAATATATTATTTATATATAAATATATTATTTATATATAAATATATATATATATAATATATAATATATATACTATTACACTACATTCTTATGTATTACACTAATATATATATATATATATATATATATATATATATATTATATATATATATATATATATTATATAAATTATTTATATATATATTATATATAATTATATAGGTCATATGTTTTTGTATTTTTGCTGATTTGTTAGTAAATAATAAAAGAAATATAAATTATTTGATTTTTTTACCCTTAAATTGGTTTTAATATTTAAATTGAAAACACTAATATAATATAAAAAAATATAAGAAAAATAATAATAAATTATAAAATAAAATATAATAAAATAATATAATATAATATAAAATAATATAATTTAATTTCAAGAAATTTAACTTTAAACACAAAGATGTGAAAAGGGTTCAGATAAGGCTCAAACCTTTCACAAGAGATTCATATTGGTGTATGAATGGATTATGAATGACTCATGTTAGGAGTGTAAGTTGCCACAACATCTCAAATTAGTGTTAGATACATATGTCTTGGTTATAAGTTTTGGAAACCTATTTAAGTCCACACACAATATCGTATCTGATACGATAAACAAACGTTTCCAATACTTTCAAATACTTTCCAGATATGTTGTGGCAACCTAAAATTGTTTGCTGGGTAGTGGAGGTGGCAGTAGTGAAGGGTGGCAGTAGTGAAGGGTGGCAGTAGTGGAGGGTGGCAGTATGGAGGGTGGCGGTAGTGTTGGGTGGCAGTAGTGTAGGGTGGCAGTAGTGGAGGGTGGCAGTAGTGAAGGGTGGCAGTAGTGGAGGGTGGCAGTAGTGGAGGGTGGCGTAGTGTAGGTGGCAGTAGTGTAGGGTGGCAGTAGTGGAGGGTGGCAGTAGTGGAGGGTGGCGGTAGTGGGGGGTGGCAGTAGTAGAGGGTGGCAGTAGTGAGGGTGGCAGTAGTGGAGGGTGGCAGGAGTGGAGGGTGGCAGTAATAGAGGGTGGCAGTAGTGGAGGGTGGCAGTAGTGGTGGGTGGGCAGTATTTGTGGGGTGGCAGTAGTGAGGGTAGCAGTAGTGGAGGGTGGCAGTATGGAGGGTGGCGTAGTGGAGGGTGACAGAAGTGGAGGGTGGCAGTAGTGGTGGGTGGCAGTAGTGGTGGGTGGCAGTAGTGGAGGGTGGCAGTAGTGTAAGGTGGCGGTAGTGGAGGGTGGCAGTAGTGGAGGGTGGCAGAAGTGGAGGGTGGCAGTAGTGGAGGGTGGCAGTAGTGTAGGGTGGCGTAGTGTAGGGTGGCAGTAGTGTAGGGTTGCAGAAGTGGAGGTGGCAGCAGTGGAGGGGTGGCAGTAGTGGAGGGTGGCAGTAGTGGAGAGTGGCAGTAGTGGAGGGTGGCAGTAGTGTAAGATGGCGGTAGTGTAGGGTGGCCGTAGTGAGGGTGGCGGTACTGGAGGGTGGCAGTAGTGGAGGTGGCAGTAGTGGAGGGTGGCAGTAGTGGAGGGTTGCGGTACTGGAGGGTTGGCAGTAGTGGAGGTGGCAGTAGTGGAGGGTGGCAGTAGTGGAGGGTGGCAGTAGTGTTGGGTGCCGGTAGTGAAGGGTGGCAGTAGTGTAGGGTAGCGTAGTGGAGGGTGGCGGTACTGGAGGGGTGGCAGTAGTGGAGGGTGGCAGTAGTGGAGGGTGGCAGTAGTGGAGGGTTGCGGTACTGGAGGGTGGCAGTAGTGGAGGGTGGCAGTAGTGGAGGGTGGCAGTAGTGGAGGGTGGCAGTAGTCGAGGGTGGCAGTAGTGGAGGGTGCAGTAGTGGAGGGTGGCAGTAGTGTAGGGTGGCAGTAGCGGAGGGTGGCAGTAGTGGAGGGTGGCAGTAGTGGAGGGTGGCAGTAGTGGAGGGTGGCAGTAGTGGAGGGTGGCAGTAGTGTAAGATGGCGGTAGTGTAGGGTGGCAGTAGTGGAGGGTGGCAGTACTGGAGGGTGGCAGTAGTGGAGGGTGGCAGTAGTGGAGGTGGCAGTAGTGGAGGGTTGCGGTACTGGAGGGTGGCAGTAGTGGAGGGTGGCAGTAGTGGAGGGTGGCAGTAGTGGAGGGTGGCAGTAGTGTAGGGTGGCAGTAGTGTAGGGTGGCAGTAGTGGAGGGTGGCATTAGTGGAGGGTGGCAGTAGTGGAGGGTGGTGGTAGTGGAGGGTGGTGGTAGTGGAGGGTGGCAGTAGTGGAGGGTGGCAGTAGTGTAGGGTGGCAGTAGTGTAGGGTGGCAGTAGTGGAGGGTGGCATTAGTGGAGGGTGGCAGTAGTGGAGGGTGGTGGTAGTGGAGGGTGGTGGTAGTGGAGGGTGGCAGTAGTGTAAGGTGGAAGAAGTGGAGGGTGGCAGTAGTGGAGGGTGGCAGTAGTGGAGGGTGGCAGTAGTGGAGGG